>NC_057797.1:181050094-181053086 GCF_018294505.1 Triticum aestivum | reverse complement strand
TACTTCACAACCAATCATGGTGATCTACTACTTCACACCGCCTTATTGCTTGTTGTGCCTTGCCACAGCGCCGCCCCGTCTTCCTTTCCTCCCCTTGGCGCATCTCCAAAGGAGACTTTGAAAGCTCCGGTATATATCCGGATTGTTTTTCCAGACCACTTTTGTTAACTTTTGTCATCCAATGAAGACCGTTGTGGACTGGACGTCCATTTTTTTCGCAAACCGCAAGTAAAAGCACCCCAAGTCCTATAACTTGTCCAAAATCTGATGATTTTAGTCAAGAACTTGCAAAACGACACCCCACCGTCCTCAAACTTGCACTAGATGTGATGATTTGGTCCTAGGCCAATGACAACGACAAGTGGTGCCCAGGTGGCCGGAACTGGTCATCGCGACACTTTTGCAGATCCCCTCCTGCCTTTTTCGCTAATTAACCCGCAGTACACACCACCTGAGTTAAATTTGTCTCAATTTCTCTTTGCATCCGTTCGTTCCCCCGCGACCACCTTCTGTCATTTCGGGGACGACAGGAGTGGCGACTGCTGATGATGCCAGCCACCACGTCGTCGTCGCCGGAGTTCACCGGGGGTATGGAGGCGCCTCCCTCCGCTCATCTCGTCCGCCCGTTGGGCGTCTTCCCTCCCGACTATTGTTAGTCTTCTGCCTCCATCTACTCTGCTTTATTCTCCGTCTGCCTTCTTTCTTCGTTGTTCACAACACCGGTAAGCGATCTGATTCGAGGTTGATACAAGGCCTTCTAGTGCTAGTGCTTGCCTATTGTTCTTGCAGGGCAGTAAAGCTAGGGTTTCAGGCAATGATTTTAGGCTAGGGTTTTGGGCGATAAAGTACTTGTTTTGGCTGATAAAGTAGGGGTTTAAGCCTAGGGTTCTTCGATGAATGTAGTGGCTAATGCCTGTGTATACTTAAATGAAGCTCTTTTGTGCTCTTGAAGATGACTGTGTCAGAAGCAATTTAGTGATAAATTCTGAACTTTGTAGTTCAGTTATGCTCAATATCGTTTGCAGTGTAGTTTCAGTCATGCATTTAGCTCAATGCTGCAATTCAGTTATGCTTATGGTCATGCACAAGAATTGTTGCAACTTTTGTAATGATAAAATTTCAGTTTCTGCAGTTAGTTAATTGAATTTTGGCGGTGCACATTTTTGCAGTTTTTGTATGGCTGGACATTTGTAGTTCAGTTATGCTCATGATGCGTTCAGTTATTTAATTTCATTAAATTCTTAGTTGGAGTTGTGTTGCTGCTTGTTTAGTGTTTACAATGTACACTTTTTGGATGCAGTACGTGATTCAGCAAATGGACAAGAGGTGGATACTCCTTTTTTACACTAAACTTGAGCATGGTGGAATTTTCTATGGATCGCGTACCGAAAACCGTCGCCGGATATGGACCATCTTGTCTGATCTCCGAGCGTCAAGCGACCTCCCATGCATGCTCATGTGGGATTTTAATGAAGCTATGTGGCAGTGTGAGCATATGTCAGCCACCCCACGCCCCCGCTGGCCAAATTGCAGCATTTCGTTAAGTTGTACAAGATTGTGAGCTCCATGATCTTAGGTTTGCCGAAGCTCCGTTCACTTATGATAATAGGAGTGGAAGAGCAAACGTGAAAGTGAGGTAGGACCGTGCTCTAGCTGATGATCGATGGAGGGAAATTTTCTCAGACACTAGTGTGGTCCATTTGGTTTCTCCATGTTCGGACCGCCTACCACTACTTGTCCACCTGCAGAGAGAGGAAACACTACCTTCAAGGCAATGACCGAGGTAGTATGAAGTTTTTTGGGGGCATGTAGGTGAGCTGCATGTATTGATCCAGCAAGCATGGGATGCCACACAAACTACAGGTAATTTAGCAGCAAACACAGCAGGACTGAACCAAGTGATGGATAAATTGCAAGGATGGAGTAGACGGAAATTTGGTAATGTCCCGAGAGACCTTGAATGCACGCGTAAAAACTGGATCACCTAGTGCAGACCAGTGGAGATCCACCAGAGATAAGAAGGTTGTCAGATAGTATGTAATGAACCGCTATATAAAGAAGAACTCCTATGGCTGCAATGATCTCGTATTAGCTGGCTCAAAGAGGATGATTGAAACATGAAGTTTTTCCACAGTAGATTCGTTTGGCGAGCCAGGAAGAACAAGATTAAAAAACTGAAAGATGATGATGGTGCATGGCAAACTACACCCTCGGTCATGGAATTAACGGCCACTTCCTTTTTTAAGGACTTGTTCACCATAGATCCTTCTTTGAATGCTGATGAGATAATTGTCTTGATAATGAATGACTCACTTTATAGGGATTTTACTGAATAATAAATAGGCGACACTCTATTTCAAATAGGTCCCCTGAAGCCCCCTAGTCCAGATGGATTCCCATCAAGGTTTTATCAAAGAAACTTGGCGATTTTGAAGGACACGATTATTGCGGCAGTCCGACTGTTCTTTGCCACAGGGCACATGCACTATAAAAAAAAGACACATCCGTGACATTTTGGGCCGAACGAATTTTTTTTTCTGTCATACATATGACACTTCTATGACGATAATTGTGACAAAACTCGGTATCATCATAGATGTGGTGGGCTCCTACTTCTATGACAAAAAATCATGACAGAAAATGGGCTTTTTGTTCTGGGCGGGCCGGAGACGCAGCTGCATGACATTCTTTGGGCCGTCCATGACGGAAAAAACCGTGGTAGAAGCGAGGGAGAGGAAAATTTCGGGGAGTTCCCAGTTATGGTGGGAGATCGGGGGCCGAGCGATGCACGTTTCTCTCGTACACGTACGCGCATGTGTGCGAGGCGTTGGCTCTAACTAAACCCGAGCGAGGCGTTGGGCTCTAACTAAACCCGAGTGATTGCACTGCAGGCTACACGTTACTGAACCCGAGCGATCGATCGATGGCTGTTAACTGAACCCGATCGAGCGATTCCTTCGCTACTACTGCTAACTGAAGCCGATCGATTGGA
>NC_057797.1:180858585-181049598 GCF_018294505.1 Triticum aestivum | reverse complement strand
TAGGAGGTCCGTTTCATTCGTTTTGTGGTACGCCACACCCATCCCGATCAACAGGACCCCCATTTCGATCGTAGGAGGTCCGTTTCGTTCGTTTTGCGGTACGCCACACCCCTCCCGATCAACAGGACCCCCGTTTCGACCATAGGAGGTCCGTTTCCTCCGTTTTGCGGTACGCCACACCCCTCCCGATCAAAAGGACCCCGTTCTGAACATAGGAGGTCCTTTTCCTCCGTTTTGCGGTACGCCAGGCCTTGTTTCCATTGCCTGTTCCGTCCAAGCCCTCCCGATGAATACGATCACGCATTCCGTTCCGACCCAGCCGGTTGGCTCCCACGCATTCCGTTGCCTCCCGATGAACACGACGCATTCCGTTGCCTCCCCATGAACACGACGCATTGCGTTGCCTCCCCATGAACACGACGCATTCCGTTGCCTCCCCATGAACACGATGACGATGCTGTTTCTCCATTCTGACCCAGCCATGTACACGAGCCCTGGCCATTGATACGTCTCCAACGTATCTATAATTTTTGATTGCTCCATGCTATATTATCTACTGTTTTGGACTATATTGGGCTTTATTTTCCACTTTTATATTATTTTTGGGACTAACCTATTAACCGGAGGCCCAGCCCAGAATTGCTGTTTTTTTGCCTATTTTAGTGTTTCGGATAAACAGAATATCAAACGGAGTCCAAACGGAATAAAATCTTCGGAAACATGATTTTCTCGCCAAACGTGATCCAGGAGACTTGGACCCCACTGCAAGGGATCAAAGAGGTGGTCACGAGGGTGGGGGCGCCCCCCTATAGGGTGCCCCCCTATAGGGCGCGCCCCCTGCCTCGTGGGCCCCTCGGTGCTCCACCGACGTACTCCTTCCTCCTATATATACACACGTACCCCCAAACGATCAAAACAGGAGACAAAACCCTAATTCCACTGCCGCAACTTTCTGTATCCACGAGATCCCATCTTGGGGCCTGTTCCAGAGCTCCGCCGGAAGAGGACCGTCATCACGGAGGGCTTCTACATCATCCTAGCCCCTCTGATGAAGTGTGAGTAGTTTACCTCAGACCTTTGGGTCCATAGTTAGTAGCTAGATGGCTTCTTCTCTCTCTTTGAATCTCAATACAAAGTTCTCCCCCTCTCTCGTGGAGATCTATTCGATGTAATCTTCTTTTTTGCAGTGTGTTTGTTGAGACCGATGAATTGTGGGTTTATGATCAAGTCTATCTATGAATAATATTTGAATCTTCTCTGAATTCTTTTATGCATGATTGGTTATCTTTGCAAGTCTCTTAGAATTATCCGTTTGGTTTGGCCAACCAGATTGGTAGTTCTTGCCATGGGAGAAGTGCTTAGCTTTGAGTTCGATCTTGCGGTGTCCTTACCCAGTGACAGAAGGGGCAGCAAGGCACGTATTGTATCGTTGCCATCGAGGATAACAAGATGGGGTTTATTTCATATTGCATGACTTTATCTCTCTACATCATGTCATCTTGCTTAAGGCGTTACTCTGTTTTTAACTTAATACTCTAGATGCATGCTGGATAGTAGTCGATGAGTGGAGTAATAGTAGTATATGCAGAATCGTTTCGATCTACTTGTCACGGACGTGATGCCTATATACATGATCATGCCTAGATATTCTCATAATTATGCACAATTCTATCAATTTCTCAACAGTAATTTGTTCACCCACCGTAGAATACTTATACTCTTGAGAGAAGCCACTAGTGAAACCTATGGCTCCCGGGTCTATTCTCATCATATCAATCTCCATCACTTTTATATTGTTTTGCTATTTACTTTGCCTTTACTTTTTACTTTGCATCTTTATATCAAAAATACCAAAAATATTCTATCTATCAGATCTCACTCTCGTAAGTGACCGTGAAGGGCTTGACAACCCCTAATCGCGTTGGTTGCGAGTAGCTATCGCTTTGTGCAGGTACGAGGGACTTGAGCGTGGGCTCCTACTGGATTGATACCTTGGTTCTCAAAAACTGAGGAAAATACTTACGCTACTCTGCTGCATCATCGCTTCCTCTTCAGGGAAAACCAACGCAAGCTCAAGACATAGCAGCCGTACGTATGCGCGAGTAGGCATTCGAGACCCTGCCCGTATGTACACATACGTGGCCGTATTTTCTTTCTTGCACCCTGGCCGTTGTACGTACGTGTACATGCTACGTGCGCGCCTCCACTATGACACGTACGCGCCTCTACTACGACACGTGCGCGCCTCTACATCCACCACTATGGCAATATATATGTACGTACATGTTCGCGACCAGAATGACAATGCTACGTACGCTTCGACCAGGTGGGTCCCGACTGTCAGGCACTTCCTTGTGTGCGAAGATGTAGCTGGTGGATCCCAGCAGTCAGGGGGCAATTCATTTTTTTTGCCCAGACGCACTTCCTTGCGTGTGAAGATGTAGCTGGTGGGTCCCAGCAGTCAGGGGGGCGAATCGTTTTTTTTGCCCGGACGCACTTCCTTGCGTGCGAAGATGTAGTTGGTGGGTCCCAGCAGTCAGGGGGAAATATTTTTTCGCGAAATACAGTGGCCCGTCCGGTGGGTCCCCGCTGTCAGGTGGAGGAATCATTATTTTGCGCGTAATAAGGAGGCACTTCCTTGCTGCGGCCGTGGACCCAGCTGTCAGCCTCTCCACGTACAGTCCACGTCCGATGGAAGTCGTTCCTTGACCATGTTGACCACGCCGCGCGGAGAGCAGCACATCGGTGGACGACGGCGAGGACTAGGAAGGGGACAACTCGGAGCCGGGGAAGACGCAGCAGTGGATGCCCACGCGAAGAGGAGTACGAGGGTTCACTGGTTCGGCTGCGGTGTGGGGCTGCTGTCGCCACAGAATAACAGGGGGTGTGGGTGAGTAGAGGGATGGCCTGGCCAGCGGTGGGAGTAGTAGGGGGCGGTGAGGTCTCCGCGGCATCACAGCCGGCCACGGGAGGCAGGAGCACGCGGCACGACCGACACTGGTTTGGGCGGCTGGAGCAAGAAGACCAGAGGTTGAAGAAGCACTACGGTCGTTGAATGAACATCGTACGGTAGCAGGAGCTAGAATCATTCATATTGACTAAGTTGGCAAAGCCCTCCTTCCCCGTCAACTTGGTAGGCCCACAAGTCAGCCTCCCACCATGCTGGGTTCCAGCTGGCAGGGGGAATATTCATTTTTTTTTGTGTGTAATAAGGAGGCACTTCCTTGCATGCGAAGATAGCTGGTGGGTCCGACATGTCAGCAGGGGGCACGTTATTTTCGCGAAATACAGAGGCCCTTCCGGTGGGTCCCAGATGTCAGGTGGAGAAATCATTATTTTGCGCGTAATAAGGAGGCATTTCCTTGTGTGCGGCCATGGACCCAGCTGTCAGCCTCTCCACGCATAGTCTACTTCCGATGGTGTCATTTGTTGACCACGTTGACCATGCCGCGCCGAGCGCATCCAAGGTGGTGGACAACAGCGAGGCCCCGGACAGCAACGAGCCGGAGATGGGAAGACGCGAGAGTAGAGTCGCAGACGGAGAGGTGTACGAGGGTTAACTGGTTCTAGTGCAGTGTGGTTTGGTAGTCGGTGGAGAAGAACAGGAGGTGTGGAGGGGTGGAGGTATGGCCTGGCCAACGGTGGAGTAGTGCTTCATAGCGAAGCGTGCTAAGCAGAGCTGCTAGCAGCAGGAGGCAGGAGGTGGTCCTGGCGGCGCTGGAGGAAGAAGACGAGAGATTGAACATGGATGCCGGTCGTTGGATGTAAATCCAACGGCTAACATGTCAGAATCATTTGTTGACTAAATTGACAATGACTTGCGTTGGCTTCGACCTATTGGCCCACATTTCAGCCTCCAAAAATGTGGCACATATTCAACCCATTTTTTCAGAATTTATAGTCTTTTTTGCGCAGTAGAATTTATAGTCAATTTGATCTTTTTTTAAATTACAGCCATTAGCTGGCCTAGGTGAACAAATAATGCAGTGTCCATGCGGCCCATTTATTTTATTTCCTAAAAAATTATAGGCCATTTGCACTTTCTCGAAATACACGATTTTGTTGGGCTGATTCTAATTATAATGTTGGGTTGGGCCAGCAATGTTATCAAAAAATAAAAAGGGGTTGAGCATTTTGTTATAAATATATTTAAATAATAAGTGATATTATTACATTCGTCCTTAAATCTTACCAAGCTTTTGTACACAATCACTAGGATTTTCTTGCCAAAACAATCCAGGATTTTATTTGTTAAGAAATTATTTTTATAAGTTAATAAGATGTGGGATATTGTTTTCTTGCATATGTAAGTATCTGTTAAATATATGATGACAATAAAAATAATATATAATAACATATAAAATAATTTAAATATATATAATATAGTTAGAAGGGAAACATAAGTTGGACCTGTCGTTCCTATTCTTATATAGAAAAATAGAACAGACCTCTGCGTTTTCTTCAAAAAAATACATAAATTGGGCTGCCAAAAATAAAACCTCGGATGGGAGGTCCATAGGCCGGTGTGCATGTTAAAAATGAAAGCCTAGACGGGGCAGCCCAAAACCACGTCCAACACTTGCCAAAACTTCGTCCCTCGTTTTCTCTGTGTTTCGCACACTCGACATTGTGTGGGCATTTTGACTGTGCATCATATGAAGATGTGCTATGCATGAATGTTGTTCAGCGTGATGTTAACTGGCTGGTAGTTCCATTTTCGACCATGAATAAAACTTTCAACATGATGTTAACCCTGTTTGAAAAGGCCGTGTTAATATAAATGCTCTATCTCTGAAAGTTGCAGTTTTTTATTTGAAACTGATCTTGCAGTTTCTTATCTGAAACTAAAACTTGCAGTTTCTTCTCTAAGAATCACATTGTCTGCACTTTTATACTCCTATGAAACTACATTTTAAGTACTAAAAATAGATCTCTAGAATTCATAAAATACTTCATATGCTCAATACTGCAAATCTGAAATTCAAAAGACATTCATATCTGAAAGTACTCTCAAAATACACAACACAAAACACAATTCACAACCTACAAATACTAACAACCCTAAGCTCCTCCTGACAATTCACAACCTGCCCGACTATTGGGATGGGGGGGCAGCCCCCTCCTATTCCTCGGCGGCAGACAGCCGCCCCGTGAGACGATGTGAACGGCGAGGGAGACGATGGCAGGGAAGCGTCGTCAGGCCAACTGCTTTTCTCCTCTTACAGTTGGGTTCCGTCGACGAAGACTCCACCGGCTCGCTCTGGCAGGACACCCTCACAAACGGCACCCTGTAGATGCTCGATCCTTCAATCTCTGGTGGATGCTCCATCTGGGATCGATACTCCCACCACCGCTCCCTCACGATCGGATTCGGTGAATCTATTTGCTCCATGGCCCAGAGGAGCAGCTCTATGTACTCCGGCGCGACTCCCTTCGGGAGTATCGCCGTCTTTTCGCTCTGTTGCAAATATTTGGCCATGGATGTCGCCGTCGCCGCTAGTTGGTACTTGTTGTCAAACCAAGACTGTATCTCCAACATCCTAGCTAGCTTCACAGGGTCGCCGTCTGCGATCCTCACGTATCGGTTGTACTCCATCGGTCTACTTCTCCACAGCACCTTCACTCGCCGGCGGTGGTCTTTGAATGGAAGAGGAGAGGAGCAGCGCTGGTTTTGGATTAGAATGGGAGAGGAGCGACGCTGGTTTTAGACTGGAACAGGAGAGGAGGGGCGGTGGTTTTGAAATGGAAGAGGAGAGGAGGGAGCTGCATTTAGATTGGAACATGAGAGGAGCGGCGGTGGTTTAAGAGGAGAAGAGCGGAAGAGCGGCGCTGGTCTTGGAAGTATTTTTTGTTGTTTTGCGTATTTTGGGTCAAAGTTTGACCACATACTGTATTTGACAAGCAAAATGTAAATGCATGTCATCAAAAATTGTATCGTTTGGTTCGTATCTGAATGTACTTACAAATTATATTATTTTTGCAACGTATACCATATATTTTATGCGCGAAAATCATGGTCAATTATGACCCAGAATAAAAGGGAGACTAGTTAATGTGGGGTCGCTTTCTTAATTGAAGGGTAAATTGATTTTGATTTTGATCCAGTCACAGCGCCCTGGACCTCTCGTCCAATCCTAAATCGCTGCCGCACGCTCCTCTCCCTCTTCTCCATTGCAAAACCACCTCTTATCCTCTCCATCATCTCCATTCCAAAACCACCGTCTCACCTCTCCCTCTTCTGATCTTCTCCATTGCAAAACCACCTCCTCTCCTCTCCATCATCTCCATTCCAAAACCACTATCTCGCCTCTCCCTCTTTTGATCTTCTCCATTGCAAAACCACCTCCTCTCCTCTCCATCATCTTCATTCCAAAACCACCGTATCGCCTCTCCCTCTTCTCTATTGCAAGACCACCGTCTCTCCTCCCATCTTCCAAAGCTAGCACCGGACCACTCAAAAGGACATCTATGGAGAGGATGTAGCAGCGAATCAGGCAGATCGCCGACAGTGACCAGGCAAAGTTAGCCAGGTTGAAGGAGATCCTTAGTTGGTTTGACAATGAGTGGGAGATCTCGAGGACGGTGCGGGCCATGTGGCAATGTATGCGAAAGAGCGAGACGGCGGCGATGAGGGCGGCGATGTACATGTACTCCTCGGCAGCAGTCACGCCGCAGTCCTCCGAGTTCATCGAGTATCTCTTCTGGGTGATGGAGCAGACAGATTTGCCCGAGGCGACAGTCAGGCGGAGGTGGTGGGCTGTAACGCCCCGAGATTGATGTGCCAGGTATCCTCCAGTTTTTCACTGTTGTTGCCTTGTCATTTGCTTGTGCGTTGCATCTTGCCATGTCATCATCCGCATTGCATCTGCATGTTTTCAAAACTTGCATTCGTGCCGGTCTCCTCGTTCCATCCGTTGACCGTTCTGAGCCCATACACACTTGCATGCGCCCGCGGCATGTCCGAATAATATTTTATAAGTGGCTAGAAAATGTTCTCGGAATGGGTTGAAAGTTGGTGTGTGGTCTTATTTTAGTGTAGATAGACCGCCTGTCAAGTTTCATCGCATTCGGAGTTCGTTTGATAGCCCAACCATTAAACTATAGCGGCATTATAGCCGGACACACGTCGGACGTTTTTGGTCTCCGGAAACAGTCGCCGGGCCTCCCTCTCTTCTCTTCTCTCAGCTCGAGACTGTCTACACAGCCCACTACCTACCGCCAGGTCCAACCTAACCTCTCTCGTCAGCCCGCGGCCCTCCTCGCGCGCGTCCGAAAATTGTCCCGGACCCGACCCGAGCAGTCGTCACCGTCGTGTCCGGATCATCCCCAAACATCTACAAAATGTCTCCATTTTCTTATTTGGGCTCCCTAGCCTAATTTTCCCGACCGTCCGATTACGATCAGAGAGACGGATTAGCCCCTACCCAAAAACCCACTTACTATATATATACGGACCCAACCCTAGAAACTAGGGACTTGTCCCTGCCGCCGCCGCACTTATCTCCCAAATCCCCATCGGGATCCACCCCGATCCACCTGCCCAACCAACACGTCTCCTTCCCTTCCTCGTTTTCGCCACTGAACCAACCAGCCTCTGCTTTCCCTCGATCCACCCAAGCCCATCGATCCTCTCCCTTCTCGCTCTCCTCGTCGACCCGGGGAGACGAGCTCCTCCCGAGTGCCCGAATCAGCTCGCAGATGAGTCGCCGCCCTCCTTTCCCCCCTGTTTCTTCTTGTTGCCCCTGCCTCTCCCTGTGGCCTGACCTCTTCCCGCTGACAGGAACTACCATGGCCGTCCCGACCCCCTGCTGCCTCGAGCGCCCCCGCAGGACCTCGCCGGACCACCAAGCGGCAACCTCCCGAGGTTCCCCGTGCCCGGTGCCTTCCCTTTCTTTCCCTCCTTCCTCTGGCTCTCTCATCTCTCTCCCGTGTTTCACCCTCTCTCTCTCTCTCCCTGTCTCGTTGTAACAGAGACCCCGCAGGTTCCCTTGGCCATGGACGACCTCTTCGTCGCCCGTCCGTCGCCTGAGGCTCCACCGACCGCGCCCTTCGACGGAGTCCACATCGTCCGGCTCGTCCAACCTCCCGCGGGCCTCCCCGTCACTTGCCAGAGCCCCAGCGTTGCCATGTCGACCTCGCCCCTGCCTTGTTGCCATGCCTCTGCTTCGAGCGACAGGAACACCGACGCCCCGAACCAGCACCATGCAGACGCCACCATCGCCTCCTCCACCGGATCTCCTTCGCTCTGCCACCCAGCCGCCGGATCCGCCCGTTCCGGCCGGTTCCTGCCCGGCGCCGTGCCGAACCCATGCCTCCTCCGCTGCCGTTCTTCTTCAGCGAGGTGCAGCAGCACTGCATCGAGCGCTTGACCACCACATGCGTGGGTCACCAGCTGGGCTCCAGATCAGAACCAACGCGCTTCCTCCCCACCGACTTGGGCCTGGCCCATGGGTGAGGCCACACCCCCAGCGCCCACCTTTTTTCCCTGCTGTTGGGCTAGTCCATTTCGGCCCGATACGTTTTTTTCTGTTCCAGCGATTTTAGCTATTATCCAGTGTAAAACAGTTTTACAGAAAAACCCTTGTTGATCATGCATTTAATAATTCCACAACCGTGCACCGGATTAAATTAATTTATATATGAAACTTGTTTAAAATTATGTGTAGATTAATAATATGCCATTTTCATCTATGTTTAAAATGTTTAAAATGTTGTTTGTTTAAACTTGCTTAAATAACTTGCTAAAATGATTTAATTCATAACTAAATAACCGTAGCTCCGTTTTAATTAAACTTTATATGTAAATGGGGTAGAAAAATGCCTAGTTTAACATGGTGGCTTCACTTTCCTTGCTTAACAAATCTAAAATTATGTTTAGGGCAGAACAATACCAAACCTAATATATGCATATGAGGAGTTTCCGGAATTGTTGTTCGTTGTTTCCGGCCTCATTTAAACTTGACTAGATAGGTAGTTTTCATTTGCTTCACCCTCTTGCCATGCTAACGACATTTAATCTTGTTGGGTACATAAACGAGATCAAACTAAATAACGTGTTGTGGTGTTTTGTCAATATGCAACTCGTTGCATATTGAGCTCCACTTAATTTGTAGTGTTGTTTGTTGCACTTTGCCATGCCATGACATGTATCATTAAACCGGACATGCATCATACTTGTTGTGCATCATGCCATGATCGTGTGATAGTTGTTTACTATGTTGTGTGCTTCTTTCTGGTGTTGCTTCTTCGGGTGGTTCCGATAACGTCGCGTTTGTGAGGACCCGTTCAACTACGTTCGTTTGTCTTCTTCATGGACTCGTTCTTCTTCCTTGCGGGATTTCAGGCAAGATGACCATACCCTCGAAATCACTTCTATCTTTGCTTGCTAGTTGCTCGCTCTTTTGCTATGCCTATGCTGCGATACCTACCACTTGCTTATCATGCCTCCCATATTGTTGAACCAAGCCTCTAACCCACCTTGTCCTAGCAAACCGTTGTTTGGCTATGTTATCGCTTTGCTCAGCCCCTCTTATAGCATTGTTAGTTGCAGGTGAAGATTGGAGTTTGTTCCATGTTGGAACATGGTTATTTTGTTGGGATAGCACAATACCTCTTATTTAATTAATGCATCTATATACTTGGTAAAGGGTGGAAGGCTCGGCCTTATGCCTGGTGTTTTGTTCCACTCTTGCCGCCCTAGTTTCCGTCATATCGGTGTTATGTTCCCGGATTTTGTGTTCCTTACGCGGTTGGGTTATAATGGGAACCCCTTGACAGTTCGCCTTGAATAAAACTCCTCCAGCAAGGCCCAACCTTGGTTTTACCATTTGCACTAACAACCTATAACCTTCCCTTGGGTTTTCGCGAGCCCGAGGGTCATCTTTATTTTAAACCCCCCCCCCACCCCCGGGCCAGTGCTCCTCTGAGTGTTGGTCCGAAACGGGCAGCCTGCGGGGCCACCTCGGGGCAACTCGAGGGTTGGTTTTACTCGTAGCTTGACCTATCCGGTGTGCCCTGAGAACAATATATGTGCAGCTCCTATCGGGATTTGTCGGCACATCGGGCGGCTTTCCTGGTCTTGTTTTACCATTGTCAAAATGTCTTGTAACCGGGATTCCGAGCCTGATCGGGGCTTCCCGCTAGAAGGAATATCCTTCGTTGACCGTGAGAGCTTGTGATGGGCTAAGTTGGGACACCCCTGCAGGGATTGAACTTTCGAAAGCCGTGCCCGCGGTTATGGGCAGATGGGAATTTGTTAACATCCGGTTGTAGAAAACCTGAAGTTGACCTTAATTAAAACACATCAACCGTGTGTGTAACCGTGATGGTCTCTTCTCGGCGGAGTCCGGGAAGTGAACATGGTGTTGGAGTTATGCTTGACGTAGGTTGTTCTAGGATCACTTCTTGATCATACTTTTATCGACCGTGCTTTGCCTTCTCTTCTCGCCCTCATTTGCGTATGTTAGCCACCATATATGCTAGTCGTTTGCTGCAGCTCCACATCATACCTTTACCTTACCCATAAGCTTAAATAGTCTTGATCGCGAGGGTGTGAGATTGCTGAGTCCCTGTGGCTCACAGTTTACTTCCAAAACCAGCTTGCAGGTGCCGTTGAACCGTGCAGGTGACGCAACCAAGCTCAAGGAGGAGCCCGATGAAGATCTTGTACTTTGTGTTGTTTCGTTCTAGTTGATCAGTAGTGGAGCCCAGTTGGGGTCGATCGGGGACCTTGTCGCATTTGGGGTTCTTCTTTTATTTTGGTTCCGTAGTCGGACCTTGTTTGTATTTGGATGTTGTAATGCTTTATTCTTGTAATTGTGTGAAGTGGCGATTGTAAGCCAACTATGTATCTCTTTCCCTTATGTATTACATGGGTTGTGTGAAGATTACCTCACTTGCGACATTGCTTTCAATGCGGTTATGCCTCTAAGTCGTGCTTTGACACGTGGGAGATATAGCCGCATCGAGGGCGTTACATGGGCGTACAGGTCGAAGGTCGAGCACCCAGAGGATAACGAATCAATCGAGTATGGTGTGCCATTCGTGAGTGTGCAAAGCCAGCCGGAGCCACAGGAGTATTCGTTCTCCCACCGCAAGAGGAGGCCGGATGGCGCGATGTCGCTTCCCCGCCGTTCTCCATGGTTCCCTCGACGCTCGCCTCGTTTCAACGGCGGTGGTAGGGTTTAAGGTAAGCTTTGCACTAACCTAATCTTCCACCTGCCCATGCTTACAATCAATGTGACAGCTAATGAAAATCATGCTTACAATCAGTCTCTGAGTACTACGCCAATCACCCTAAAATAGCTCTGGACCTTTGGGTCAAAGTTGTGACACAGTGTACAAATAAAGAAAAATAGATTGGTGCTTCTTTCAGAAAAGAGTACTCCCTAGAAAACTGCCAATATAAGCTACTAGTATTTGGTTAGATGATTGGCTGTCGAGAAAGATCCATCCACAGAGAGTGCCACACATCCCACTGGTGGTGGTGGATGCCAATGCGTGCATGCAGCATGGTTGGTGTCGGTAATTTTTTACTTGGCACACCTCGCACTCTGCATATATGCCGGTTCCATATGTACATTTGTGCAGTTCCACCAAAATGCAGCTGAATAACCCTGTTTGCACAGATAATGAAAAATCGTGATTACATTATAGTGGCACTAGTTGATGAAACACACAAAATAAATAGAAGAAAATATTGCGATAGTATCATAGTATGCCATGCTGCGAGGGCGAGATGGGCCCTGCGACGCCTCATACGGTACGCCTCATACTGGACATTGTCCCAAGTCTCCCAGATACACCTTCTACCAGTGATGAACATCAGTGTACATCGGTAGTACAAGGAGGCGCCTTGAGACATTCAAATCTCTATTTTTGTACATATCAACTAAAATTAAGCACCCCAGTTTGCAGAAACGCTTAAACATTAACAATGGGACTAGTTGATGAAACATACATTAACAAAGAGAAGCACTTTCTTTATCTACATTGGAAATGAAATGATAGAGATGACACTCGCTCTATTTTAACAGTATTATTACTTCATTTTATTAGTGACACTAGGGTCGAGCAGGTGGCAAACGAGGTGTACCGTGCGTCGCAAGGATGGAGGCTGGGGGTGCTTAGACTGGGATGCTGAAGCTGGCTCTTTCAGTCACCAACATGGATGATTCAATTCATGGGACCTTTTGGTGCAGTTCACCTAAAATGAAGCAATGTCCCATGAGCTAGCAGCTTCTTCTTCAATTTTTTTTAAGAAACGGGCTCCAGCCCCGGTTCCATTTCCATCAGAAAACGAAACCCACAAAGCTTCTTCTTCATTAGTTGCAATAAAATTGAGAAACATCAAGGTTGGTTGTGAAGCTTCTGGAATGCTCAACTATAATTTGGATATCATTTGTGCAGTTCAACTAAGATCGAGCATGAAATGTATATCTCTGTTTGCACCAAAAAGGTGGAAAGGAGGGTGACTAACAAGTGATGAAACATGCATCAAATGAAAAGAAGCATGTTCCTTATCTGAATGGCAATCCTACAAGGACAGTAGCAATTTCTAAAGCACTGGCATTGCTAGATATTAGTGTGGGCATTAGGATTAACTATGACAACCGTTAAATACGACATTACTTTGGGCACGGGAGAGTAGGCGGACCAGGACAGTTGCATTTCTAACGAAAAGAACCAACTTATCTTAATGGGAAATTTTAGCAGGACATGTAAGGAAGTGCCATTGATTCATATTATTGGAGGCATTACATTGAAAACAACATTGGTTTAACGTGTCCTTACTTTTAACAGTGCGACTGCTACATTTTACCAGTGGCATTACATAAGAGTGGCTCGGGGCAACAAACATCAGAACATGATATCTGGGTTGGTCCCATTTTTGTTCGGTATAGCCACCTTATACTGTGTGAGGCTAGCAAATCTAGTGCTGGACTTACTCTGTTGACTTGTCCCCCAGTCCCCACTTTCTTTCCTTTTTCAACCAATAGATCGGGTTTATATTGACTTTGTACTGCGTTTCCCTTTATTTCCCTATTAGACCTAGAGACCAGTTGGATAGCCAGTCTCTGCTACTTTTCGCCCCCATTATTTCCTCTTTCGACCAAGTCCTAGATTCAGGTAACAAATCCTCCCCACCCCCACCCCCTTCCTTCCTTGTTTGAACCAAGTAGTACTAGATTCGAGTGCATGAACTAGTTTTACCTCTTAAACATAAAAAATTAGGTGGTTTTCGTACAGCCGATCGATCCTATCTACGAGGGGGCCTGAGAAATAGTAAAAGATACAAATGCAGCGACGTCAGGAGCTCGAGAAGTAGAGCAAGGCCGGTTTCGAGGGAAGTTATACCTGATGGTCGCCGGGATGTCGCTAGGTGGGCGGCGGGAGGCCGGATCTTCCCACACTACGATAGCGAGGAAGAAGGGGTCGGAGGCCCTCCCTCACCAGCGGTGCTTGGGAGAGAACGGCAAGGCAGGCTGATCGGGACGCGCCCAGAAGTGGGTAAGAGCTGTCGCCGAGGACGACCGGGTGAACGTTGCACCTTCTCACCTTCCCCGACGGAGAGGATCCGGCTGGATCTGTGACCAGCGGTGAGCAGAGAGAGAGAGAGAGTGTGGCCACCGCTGTCATGTTTAGATCTAGAGAGGCCGAGACAGTGTGAAGAGAGCAACACTAGCAAGCAAGCGCGGAGGCTCCTGCCTATATAGTGGAGTAGTACTAGTTTTCTTTTGTCTACTGGAGCCGGCTTAACCTCGTCAATGACTGTCGAGAAGTCTTCATGCACGTGGCCCGGAGGCGCAGTTGTCGTCATTTTGATCTGAAGCACCGGATTATAACATATAACACGAAAAAATGCCACATGACAAGAAATCATAACCTCACTGCCCAAAGGAGACAACATGAATCCCGACGGACAAACTAGACGAGGAACAAAGCTCAAATTAAAGATAAACTCATAGAAAAGGGGTCCGTCGATAGATGTCCTAATTAACATAGCCGACTTGACCTAGATGGCAGCCGAGTAGTCACTGTTCGTGCATGTGCCCCCAATGACTAGCCCAACTCGGTTGTCGCTGTTTAACCCTCGCAGTGATCCGAAGCACATGACACCTAATTTTGCGAGATGACAAGAAACCTTTTTTTAGATTTCTCACCACAACTATAGCCATGTACAACACAGCCTGCACGATATGTAGACGCTAGCCAATCCAGGCGTGTCTGCTGGAGTCTGGTCACATGCATGGACGAACTGATCTTCTGTGTCTTGCAGGGATCGTCCAGGCACCAACGTAGTACAACACTTCTCTAGTACTATCGCTCGTCTCCCTCTTCTATTAAGTCACCTGACTTGGGGGGCCGGGGAGTGTGCCTATGGTCGGTTCTCAATTGTCCTCCCACATGTGTGTGCAAACGCAATATGACGCGCGTTCCATTCGGAGAGCAGCGTGCCAGACCGAACGACCGTCTGGGGTGCGACGCGAACACGAGGGGCGTGCTGTGTACTCCGTACATGTGTACCGCTGTTTTCTAGACGCTTTGCTCCATGGCACGGGCACAATCCATGGATACAAAATTAGTATACTGTATACTATTTAAAAGTCGAGGGCGGGGCTTTTCCTGCGCGGTAGGCGGCGGGGCAGTTCCGCCTAGTCGGTTCGACAGAGATGCGAGAAGATGAGGGAGTAGGTTGCTGCAAACGTAGGGCTGTGTGATTTGACAGCGAGTTACTGCTAGATAGGTGGGGCCCCGTGATTTGACTTGCCATTATCATTTTAACTGCGGCGCTACGACCGGCATGAGTCTCCCGATTCCTGACCACCTCCATACAGGTGCCTCTCCCAATGCTCCACCATGTAGTAGAGGCTGGCTCTTGCATGAGAGCCCACTTCTCCACTTTTTCCTTGCCTCTCTTTCCTCCAGATATGCAAAAATACCATGTAAAGCGCACTATTGTACTTACTTTTACTTGCTCCTACAGGTGCTTAAGCTTGCCACATAGGCATAAAGTCTGATGTGGCAAGTTAATCAAGAAGAGAGAGACTAGTTTGGTGACCCAAAGAAGAAATGGTGCTAAGCGCGTGTACCTAGGTGAAAAGACAATTTTGAGTCTATAGCTAATTAAATGAAGCAAACTTAGCAACACCATTTCATTGGAAGAGGTCACTCCTTGGCAAATGCAATAAATACTACTACTCCCTATGTCCCATAATATAAGAACGTTTTTGGCACTACACTAGTGTCAAAAACGTTCTTATATTATGGGACGGAGGGAGTACGAAGAAAGAGATAGAGAGGAGTAAAAAAATACACTTATAGCCAACCTTATAGCCAACCTTGTTGTAGTATGAGTGACTAAGTGATGACTATGTATGACATGCCAACATCAGATAGCCTAACGCACCGTGTTAAATATCCAAGGGCGCGACTGCGCGAGCGACGCGACGGTCGTGGTAGGCGCGACCATGATACGGGCTGCTGGCAGCCCTTGGATCTGAGATCAAACAGTCGCATGCTAAGTTGCTGAAAATTTGCAGAATAACCCTCCAGGATAGGATATTCACCCATAGGTCTAGAATCACGCCATGCAACCGTTCGATCTCAGATCCAAGGGTTCTCGGAAGCCCGTATCATGGGAGAATGGAAAGCCACTACCCTGCCGTTCGTATGCTGGCAGTTCGCTCCTACTCGTCCCCGCACGTCCTTCGATACTACGGCGGTTCGCTCCTAGTCATCCCGTCCATTCACATTACGACAGTTCCACTAATCCTAACCCTCATCGCAAATCCGTGGCATCCCAAATCTCCACGATCGGCGGTGAGTACAAGGTTAGAACCATCACCAGCGATGAGTTCGATGTCATCTACACCCGTTCTTCCGTGACGGTGAAAGGATGCCTTTCTAGCTTTAGATGCATGTTCGAAGACTCAGATGATGAGTGGGTCGCTGGGCTAGATGTTGAGTACACCACAATCCTGGGATGAGAGAAGGATCTAAAGGACGAAGAGAGGAATAAGCCCGCCGTGATCCAGGTTTGCGTGCATGACTTATGCTTGGTCTACCACATATGCCATGCCAATGTTGAGTGCCAGGATTTTAAGGACTTCCTCGAGAGCAACCTAGTCAAATTCGTTACTGTAGACTTTGGTAACGACAAAGAAGTCCTGCGTCGGATAGGCCTCGTTGTAGGCAACACCTTCGACCTCTAGAAGAATCGGCTGGTGTCCTCTCGTCAGCCTTCAATGCTGACCCTGGTAGGAGCCATGGTTCATCCTTCGTACGGTAAACTGGAGAAACCTCCATACACGTTGCATCGTCATGCATGGCAGTGGAATGTACTAGATATAGACCACATCCACTATGCTGCAATGGATGGCTACCTTTGCTTCAATATCTACAAGGGTTGGATGAAGAGCAACAGCCAAGTGTGTGGTTCAAGCAAAGAAGTATCGGCCAAGAGGAAGAGGGACAAGGACGTGGACGAGGACTCCAAGTAAGGTGGCAGTGTCGTTGCTCATGGTGGTTCTAATGCAGTGTCTACCGGAATAGTTGCAAAGTTTAATTTCAGGTGTGCTTAATTTAATTTGAGGGGTGTGTTGTGCTGAGCCCCCAGCAGAACTATGTTATGTTTCTTCTCGTTACTTTAACTCTTTAGTACATACATATTAGTATTTCTTACATTTCATCTTTTAGTTGGTATAGTACTACCACTCGTTTCTTCACATTATATATGTACAATATATATGGCCAACATCATATAGCCAGCAGTTTAGTTGTCAAAGAATTTCAGGGTGCTTTGTTTTGTCAAAGAATTCCAGGATGCTTAGATCCAAGGGACTTATTTTAGTCTGACTAAAAATAGTCTCTTTAAGAGGCTAAAGTTCCAAGCACCCCTGACTAAAGAGGGGTTAAAACTAGTCTTGAGAGTAATTTTTTTTAGTTAGGGGTACCCCTACTGAAATGTGGATTAGTCCTCTCTCTACTCATTTAAATCCTCTCCTTTAACACAGGCGAGTTCTGGATTGGAGGATTTGGAGGATAATAAATGCTCATTAACTTGATTTTAGCCTTTTTAGTATTTGGATCCAAGCATGGGTGAGGCTAGCATGTTTTAGTCCCACTACTTTTAGTCATGGGACTAAAACTTATCCAAGCACCCTCTTAGTTATATTTGAGGGGTGGGTTGTGCTGGACACCATCATTGTGACTAGCCTTTTTAATAGTACTATATGCATTATTTGGCGACGAGCGCTCTCTATATGTACCACCTTTTTTTTAATTTCAAGTTTTGCTCCATGGCGCAATCCATCGATACTACTCCTATACAAAAGTATACATTTTTTAAAAGGCTAGAGGGCGGGGCAGTCTAGCTTGGTCGGTTTCACGAGAGGCGAGGGCCTTTGTGATTTGACGGCTCATTACTGCTGGAAGGCGGGGCCTTGTGATTTGACTACTCGTATAAATGCGCCGACGACCTGATCGAGGAGGAGCAAAGAACCGTGCGGTATACTCAAGTTTTCCACTGGAGTAGTACTGCGACGGAGGAGCACGAAACACGGTAGCCCAGTGCCATATGGCGATAAAAAATGATCTAATTTGCTAGTCATCTCATTGTTAGCATTGTTCTATTCATTCCCTAAAACAACCATTGTTCTATTCATGCCTCGCAGAGAACGTGACACGTGTGGCGAAACACCAGAAGGAAAAGATGAAACACATGAGCAAAAGAAGAAGGAAGATTATCACCCCAAATGATCTAATTCGCCGCGGAGTCGTAACTGCTTCTTCATCGCCTCCACGACCTCCATCTCCTTGTGCGTCTCCTCCTCCATCTTCTTCATTCTGTCCATGACGTGGGATTTCTCGATGCGAGCCTTCATCATCTATTCCACGGCCGCATTACGTACCTTGACAGCAGCCGGGTGCTCGACGGGGAGCTTTGCCAACTCCTCCTTCTGTTCCATGACGAGGGCCTGCAGCATCTTCATCGAGGAACTACTATTCTCATGCAGCTTCTTCCAGCCGGCGTTCTTCTCCTTCAACAGGTCGATCTCGTGGCAGAGCCTCGCCTTGTCCTCCCAGTCGCAGGATTTCGCCGGTCACCTTCTTCTCCGAGGCAATGCTCTTCTTCAGCAGCATCACCAAGCTGGCGATCAACTCCCCCTGCCGATTGAGCTCAGTGGGCATGTCGTCGAGGCTCTCCTTTAGCAACTCCATCAAGCCTTGGATGAACTCCTTCTACTTATTGAGGTGCTTATTAAGCTGATCGGGCATGCCGTCGAGGGATAACGACTCCAGCTCCGCCGGCTTGGCATGTTCGCCTCCACGGCTAGGGCGCTCCTGGGAGCCATCGCATGCCCGTGAGAGATCTTTCGAGGTCTGTGCGTGGCGGCAAGCCCTCTTTTTTTTCCGCAGCCCTGGTCGCCGCTCCCTTGCTATGAGTAGTTCTCGACCTAGAGCTCTGCTCACCATCCATGGCAACGACGGATGAAGAAGAAGCACTTATGAGGAGGAAAGATAGAGTAATTTTCGGTTAGGTAGTTCCCCTTTTTATAACCTAAGTACTAGCACTAGTACTAATGCCTACATAGTTGGAACACGTTCAGGTTTGGTACGTACTAGTAGTTGTGAGCATGCTTTCGAATGTGATGGGAACAAGGCAAAGATTAATTGATGGTTTTGGTTTCGAGGCCCAAAACGGCTCCCGATGAGTTTAGTGGAACATAAATATCAAGTACTACACTACTCAAATGCATAAATATTATGTTACTGTCAAAAATTGGCACAAAATACGAAGGAGACCAATGGAAGTACTACTAGCAACCCACGATTTAACTACTCGCATGCGCGCAGTGGAGTAATAATGTCTTTCTTCCGCCCTCACGTCCACTCAATTTGCATGTGCTGTATTAATTGACCATCAATGAAGTGAACGACTTTACACGCGTCAAATTATCACATGGGGTGGATCTTGGTACAAAATTGCATCCGCCCGTGTACCCGCGTGTGCGTGCAAGGGAATGAGTGCGTGCGTGGCATGCGTGCACATCTTCGCTTCGTGCATGTACCGCCAGTATGGCTCTGGGAGGACGAGTACATTCTTCTAGAACCAGCAGCACATCACTGTGATCAATCCACACAAGGAGGTCGCGACAACGCCTCCACATGTGCCATGTGGCTTCATGAACTGTAAGAGAGACACTGTGTAGCGTGCCATTGGTATTCTAATTTACGTGTTTTGCACATACTCGAAGTACTAGTAAGGTACACGTGCATTGCACGCATCAGATTTTGCAACCAAATTATGAATAAATACCACACTATAGCATGTAAGCTCTGAGTCATATATGCCTGATGTAGACCTTCGTTTAATTCTTATAGTTCATCTCATTCAAAATCAATTAGTTTTTATAAAAAAAGCTAAGAACGCGGGAATAGGAAAAACATGGGATTATAGTGGAATGCCGTCTTGAATCCTACAAGATTGTACTAGTGTTTGATTGTGCATAGAAAAAACGCAGAATTCTTTCAAAGAGGTTTGAGTGGATGGGATGTTTCCTATGAAATCTAGTGCAAATGAATCATATGGAAAAATTCCTATGGTTTACAATCCTATGAATCAAACAACCAAGATAGGAAAAATTCCTAATGATTAGAATCCTCCAAAATTCCTTTGAGAATCCTTTGAATCAAAGAAGCCCTTAATATATTTTATGATTCATGGAATTGTGCATTGTAAAGCATAAAGTAAAAACAAATAATGGCAATTCAACTAGAAAAAAAGTTTGGGCAGTTATGATATGGAAGATTCTAGAACAAAAGAGAACCACTGTTGTTTTGAGGTTTGTGCATTATGCTTAAGTTCAACCATGGAGTATGCTAGATTGTACATGTGGCAAAATCCGGTGGGGGGATAGAAGATGGTGCGAGGGGACGAGTGGAGGGAGACTATGAAGGAATGCACAAGTGCGAGATCGATATTTAGAGAGAGGGGGCGAACACGTGCGCTGTTGCGTGCAGTGGCGGAGCCATGAAAAATAAATGAGCTAGGGGGCCAAGTATTGCTAATCCTTTACGAGGAGGGTCAATTCATGAACTTAAACCATTTTTAGCAGCAATTGTCTAATGATAACATTCATATTAGCCTCGATATATAGTGATGTTAGGGGGGAGGGGGCAGGGCCCTTACTGCCCCCCTGTCTTCGCCATTGTGCACGCGTCTGAGAGATGAAGCGGAAGGCATGGATGATGAGAGGAGGACGTTGGATATATAATTAACGTGGGTGTATTATCTATACATGTTAATCCTATATAGAGAGGTATAGATTGATCGATGTGGACGTGGGAAAGAGGGTGAGACCTCACTGGATATATCGATTGATCGGTTTGTGTGGAAAACTATGAAAGACCTAGCTATATACACACATACATAGAGGAACATCGATCGTTGCGCATGCACGCATGAGAGATAAAGAATGCCCGATATGATGGAGAGGGGGATGTGTGTGGGTGTGTGCCTTCATGGGAGACCGACCTGAAGAAAAAGATTGCATGCGTGCGATGGATAATGCCGACTGGTAGTGTGTGTGCATGCATGCATGAGAGAAAGTTAGTGGTACAATTATAAAGAGAAGACTACTATGCGGGTGTAAAAGAATAGGTGAGGTCATAATCAATGTAAAGTTGAATTCAAATATTTGAATAAGAGATCCTGATGTTTGAAACCCATGCATGCATGAATATAACGGAGATCTGCGCGGTGTGGTTTGGAAATGAGCATGTTGTAATGTATACACATTGAACAAGGTCAGACTGATTTAAATTTGAGATACCGATGACAGACATCATTTGGCCACGTCGCATCCGTGCATGGACACACTATTCTAATTGGAGATGATGGGCGGCTTTCGCATCACATATCTATATCTATAACCCTATATATATTTTATATTTTATATATTTTTTATATTGTGTGTGGTTAACTTTAACTTTGAAAGATGGTTGTTGGATGAGGCGAATCCGATGGTCTAAAGATGGCAAATTTGAGCACTACTGGCCGTTGGATATCATCTAGATTCCACTAGATTTCTCCACATGTATAATCTAGAAGACCCCATGATTGAACTTAAGCATAATGCACAAACATCAAAACACAAGCACTTCTTATTTGTTCTAGAATCTTCCATATCAGAATTGCCCAAATGTTTTTCTACATGATTTGCCATTATTTGTTTTTTACTTTATGTCTTACGACGCACAATTCCATGAATCTTAAAATAGATTATCTTTCTTATAAAAACTAGATGATTTTGAATGAAATGAACTATAAGAATTAAACGAACATCTACATCATGCATATATGACTCAAAGCTTGCATGCTAATTTGGTTGCCAAATCTCATGCGTGCAATGCACGTGTACCTTACTCTAGTCTAAATGGTGTTTGTGTGTGTGTTGTGCGTGTTGAGGTGCAAATTGTCTTTTTTTGGGTACACGTTAAGCTTGTTCTTCCGAAATTTCAAGGCGCGCCTTGTTATGCCGAAAATTCAAGCTAGCGTATCTGTCTATCGTGCTGCGAAACTCCCGCCTCTTCAACCCGCGCCTTGTTAGCCTGAAATATTTAAGATATATCTTTGTCTCGTTGTGCTCCGACAACTCCCTCCATCTCAACCCGCGCCTTGCTATTCCGAAATTACAACGCGCGCGAAAACTCCCACCTCCCGTGAAATCCCAACACGCGAAATGCCCGTGGTACCCCTGAACCGAAAGAACCGCCTCAAATCGGTGGGGGTACTTTCGTAACTTACCCCACATTTCGGACAAGCGCGTCTCTAAGCCATGGTTCCCCACTGCCATCCTATCTGCCCACCCATTCGTACACCGAGGCCGCGAAAACCCACGACGAAACCCCACACCCTACTCCGTCTGCCACCCAGCCAGAGCCTCTTCCCCGACGACGTCGTCCACAACAACACCTCGACGTCCCTCATCCACCGTACCGGATGAGGATCCATCGTCGATCTCACCGTCCCGCCGGTTCAGCCACCCCATCCTCCACCTCCAAGGAGCTGCCCCGATGTTCCCCTCGTCTTTCGTGCCACCTCCATTCCCACACCGCCGTCTTCACCTGCACCACCGGAAGAGCATCATCATCACCGTTTCCTCGGATGAAGCTGCGGCCTAATCGGCGCCACCAAAGAGGTTGTACACTAATCGCCGCATTTTCTTCTTGATTCGATCTCACGGTGCTGCTGGAGCTCGGTCCCGAGCCGACACAGCGTGGCTCCATCCACGGCGGCGTCGTCAGCCACTTCCTCCATGATGTCGCTCCCTCGGCAGCGACGTCCACATCAGTAGGAGCTGTTGCTGCTTTAGCTCTCGCTCACGCTGCTGCTCTGCTCTTGCTCTTGGTCCCCTGCCTGTTCTGCTCTTGCTATTGCTCTTGCTCGCACTGCTACTCTCGCTCTTGCTCTTGCTTGCGATGCTGCTCCGATTTAGCTACACTTCAGTCGACTGAATCGACTTTTGGGTCAGTCGATTTTCAGGGGGTGGGGTGGGGGGCTCGCCGGGGTGAAGGAAGAACTAGCCGCAGCGGGGAGGGCGGCTCGCCAGAGAGGTACCCCACTATCTATCTTAGGGTTCAGGATGGGGGCGGTGGTCCCCGACGGTGGCGGGGTGTTGGCGGGGCGGTGGCGTGGAGATCGCCGGAGAAAAAGCTCAGCACGGGGGGCCTAGGAGGATGGCCGGGGCAGCGGCGGACCGGCGGTGGGGAGTGTTTTCGGGGCGGGCGGGGCGGTGCACCACCGGCCGCAGGCGGCGGGGGCTGTTGTTTGGCCGGTGGTGGCTGGCGGCTCAGGGGGGTGGAGGTTAAAGATGAACCGCAGACCCTTGATTTCATATCCAACGACTGCAAAATCGACTGACCAGAGATGAAAAAGTCAGTCGACCGACGTGTAGCCTCACCTTGCTAGTGCGTTCAGTTTTGACAGCAAAATTCAGTTTCGACAGTTAAGTTTAGTTTCGACAGTTAAGTTCAGTTTCGACAGTTAAATTCAGTTTCGACAGTTAAGTTCAGAGATGAGCGGCTGATGTATTTTACATCTAACACTTTGTGGTTATGTATTTTACGTCATGTATTGGAGATGCTATTAGAATTCCACTCAGGTTAACGTTGTTCGTACAACTCACCGGAGCTGCTCCAACGACGACACCCTCCATCACAGCGGAGCAGTACCTCGGGCTCCATATCTAGACGCCTAAGATCTTCTTCCCCTCCTCCGACAGCCAAGTCAGCTGGAGCATCCTCATCGGCCAACCCAATCACACCGAGATCGACATGGCTTTGCCAAAGAGGTTGTACACTTGTTGCATCTCTTCTTTTTACTCTACATGTTATATATATTGTCCACTGAGCACTCGTAGTAACGGGAAATACGATTATTTTATCCTACTATATGACAAGCAGTGAGGTACCAGGCAACTTAGCTATCCGTGATGGACTCTCTTGAACGCCATCATTATTTATCTCTACGCGTTTGAGCTGTGCATTTGTCGATGGGCCTGGGAGTTGAGCTAGTATGGCAGTGGCCTAGGTCTAAAGTAATAGAAGTAGCACAAAAACATTTTTTAGTGTAGGATTTTCCTTGCTCAAGCCTACCTACTAGAATCGCGAGTGCTTGAAAGGAAAAGTGAATGAAAAACATCGGAATTGGAAAGTTTCCTATGGTAGTACTTTTCATGAATTTGGTGCAAAGGAATGGAGCAAAGGAAAACTGTAGGATTTGTTCCTTTAGTGTCTCCTTGAAAGAAAAACCGTAGGAATTCTAATTTCCACTTCTCCTCCTTTTCATATTCCTATTCATCAAGCACAAGACTAAGAGATAGTAGCATAATGGCATTATAACCGTACATTTTCTTGTGGTTTGACTTAATCTCACCATGCTTTTTTGCATCCTGTGATCTTCCAATTGTTGTGAATCAAACACCCAGATTGGCAGAAATCCTGTGTTTTTAAATTCTCTGTTTTGCACGTGCATTCCTATCCTATTCCTGTCTATTTCCTATCCCTCCATTGTCAGAATCCTCAAATTCAAACAAGCCCTTACTCAATTACTTCTGTTACAGATATGTGTCAAAGAAAACCTTGTGTGGTTTGTCCTGCTCCTGCGGCGTTGTGTTCCACCCCAGATCAGCTGCTCCAACGATGGAAGGGTTCACCACAGCAGGGATCCGCTCTCCAGACCGTCTTCCGCCGTCTTAGATCTTCTTCCCCGCCGCCGGCAGCCACGGCAACTGCATTACCATCATCAACTGAGCAGATGACCTTGAGGACTACACAGGTCCGCAAGAGAGGTCGCACTCTTCTGTGTCTGCTTACGTTATGCGTCGCTTAATATGATGACATGCTACATTATCATCGTGTTCACCTATTAGACTCCGAGTCAGGTCCAAACTAATGCTGAAACTTGAGTTTTTAAATGGTTGTGGGGTACATATTGGGGCAGCAATCAGTACTATCTGTCTAGTATCTGGTTAATCTCCGGTGTCTACTATGAGTTTCATGTTGGGTGCAAACAAACATTAAAGGAGCCATTATCTGTATTTTTTAACTAAAGCTATTATCTGCCTGCTATCGTTGGTTTTGGGTCTATCCACAGTGTGCTACCATCACTCTGGATTTGTGCATGCACTCTTACATAATCTCACTATGTTTTATTCTATGCATGCCAGTTATTGTACACAATGGAACTGATCATGTAGAGCAAAAGAGACGAGCCTTGCGTGGCAATAAAATTTCATGCAGACGTCGTTCCATGGTGGGCACAAAGGCAGCCCCCCTCCACCCATTTCGGATCGTAATCAAGAGGAAGATAACTGTTCTGAGGGGGATTTAGAAGGAGAAGACCACTCCTATTTAACCCATGAGGTCTTCGCTCTAACTTGGCATGCTGATGTTGGTAATATCATGCATATGGTGCCTTGCATTGCTTACTGTATACATTAAAGATGTCATCTGCTTAGTTTAGACATGCTTTGTGTCAATGCCATCTGTTTAGTTTCTTTATCGTATATGTGAATCATGCAATGCCATCTTGTCTAGCCAGGCATCATATATGTGAATTTTGCAATGCCACCCTGGTTAGCCAGTCATCTTATATGTGAATTATATCATGCCATCATTTTTTTATTACGTGTTAAATTTGTCAACAATTTTAGTACATTCAATTACTCTTCCTGTGCATCAGCCATTCGACACGGTCATGGAAAAATCTAGAGTGGAAACAAGGTCTTCAGAGCAGACAATGCTATCTGACGAAGCGCATGTCTTATTGGTTACCGATAGCTCCACAGAGGAGGATTCAAAGACAAATGACCAGTCATATTTCCCCCGCAAGGTGCATGCCCTAACTTGGCAGGGTTATGTTGCTCATATCGTGCGTATGGTATCTTGCATTTCTATGTCATTTGCTTAGTTTAGACATGCTTTGTGTGAATGCCACCTGTTTAGTGTCTAATTACCATATATGTGAATTATGCAATGCCATCTTGTTGCAAGACATTATATATGTGAATTATGCAATGTTATCTTGTTGCAAGGCATTATGTATGTGAATTATGCAATGCCATGCTGTTTAGGCAAGCATCATATATGTGATCATGCCGTCCTTTTTTTGTATTTCTCATTGCTTTTGTCGACAATGTTTGTATATTCAACTGCTCTTCCCGTGCATCAGCCATTTGAATTGGTGATGGAGAAATCTGGAGTGAAAACAAGGTCTTTAGAGCAGACAATGCTACCTGCTGAAGCAGATATCTTGCTAGTTACACATAGCTCTTCAGAGGAGGATTCAAAGGCAGATGATCAGTCCTATTATCCCCCTGAGGTGTATGCTCAAACTTGGCAGGGTTATATTACTCATATAATGCATATGTTGTATTTCAGTGCTTAGTTTTTACATCATATACACAATATTGAATGCCATCTCCTTAGTTGACACATCATATATGCGATTGCCCTCTGCTCACTTCCTTAGTATATAAATCATATATTTGAATTATGTCATGCCATGATGTTTACATAGACAACATGTATCTGAATTATGGCATGCCAACCCATTTTCTAAAGACATAATATAGTTATATCATCTCATCCTGTTTACATAATCATCATATTTTTTAAATTATGTCATTCTATCCGTGAATTATATCCTGCCATCATGTTTCCATCGACGGCATGTTTGTGATTTATGGCATGCCAATCACTTTAATAGACACATCATATAGTTATATCATGTCATCCAGTTTACATAGTCATCATATTTTGAAGTATGTCATTCTATCCTGTTTAGTTAGCCATCATACATGTGAAATTGTGTCATGCTATCCTGTTTAATTAGCCATCATATATGTGAAATTATGTCCTGCTATTCTGTTTGCTTAGACAACATAAATGTGAATTATTTCATTCCTTGTTTTCTTCCCTACTACCCATTGCACCTGTCTATCTTACAATGTCTGTACATTCAATTAATTTTCTTGTTTATCAACCATTTCAATTGGAGGGAGTGATGGCAGTATCTGTGGGAGTAAAAACACGGTCTTCAGAAAAGACCGTGCTACCTGTCGATGCAGATAGAACCACGGTTGTACTTGCCCAAGAACCAGCCCCACCACACATAACCCACACTCATGCAGATTATACCCCTACCCAGTTGGACAGAGAACCAGCTACACCCCTTCTAACCCCAACCCCAGCAGATAGACACCCAGTTCCCATTGACACATCACCGCTCCACCACAGAGCACCCAAACATGAGCAGTTAGTAAGGCAACTATAGTGCCCAAATCATGAGGACCACCACTCCGAACCCGAAGTCAACGCTTAAAGCAGAAGAAGAATTGTTCTCAGGCCAGGTTCTGTAGTTATGGTTCATACTACTTTGCTCTTGCATCACTGTATTTACTGATACCAACTAATTTCAAATTTGAAGGATGCAATTGAAACTCCAATGGCGCAATAGGTATGTTTTAAACCTGTTTCTTCAACGTGTTTGGCTGTTTGCTGTTGTAACTTGCTCTATGTTGATTTTAGTTTCAATTGAATAAACAGTTATGTTCTCATGCATGCACATTACAAGTGTTGTTATTGCTGTGTAGTTTCCAACACATATATTCTGTCTATGCTGCTTTGTCTTAAATAGATATGATTTGAACTGTATCTATCTTGATTTGGCAACATAAACTAGAATGATATAGACCATACAGTGACCATACTACATAGATACATGTTTGTTTCATGCTGTTATCCTGTCCACCTTACTACTGAACTGGTTTACCAAAATGAGTTTCATATACTACATTGTAAACCTGAGATGTGTTTGTTTGTTTCTCTTTTAGAACGCGGATAAAATATTGGAGAAGAGTACCTTGTTATGCAATGGTAAATGAAGTAATGCAGATAAGGTTCAAGATAGTGATACATCCCTGTTGGTCTCCAAGAAAGCTGATAAAAACTATATTGAAGACACTGAGACAACCCCAAAGTCATGTCTTGATGTAGTGTTCGAGTTACTGGCTACCACTGCTGGCACCAGCTCTTCGAACTCGTTGCCTGAATCAGTTTGGCTTCTTGAGTCTCAACTTCAAGTTGAAAGACATCGATCAGATGTTATGCGACAGGAAGTCGAAGGACTGAGGAAGTCCCTGCAGAACTCAGATGCATACTTTCTGATGCAACAGCAAGCGCTGGAGGACTTAAGCGCCAAACAAGAGAAAGTTAATAAGCTTGCTAAGCATCTTGCCGGCATTATGGGTACCCAGGATATTGTTTCTTGAGCTCTTCTGAAGTGGTTTCAGTTCTGGACTTGTTTTGCTGCGGTGTTTATATGCTGTTGTGTTCCCTATATTTGCACTGGTGGCGAACTTTGATGCCCAGTGGATGTAATATGTGTAATAGCCGTGATAGCCTAGTGTAAGTTGCTTGCTTATTTATTTCCTTGTTGTCTTGTTTATTTGTTTGCTTGTAGTCAGTGCAGTTCTTTTTCTGCGGTTTGCTAGTGGCTGCAATAACCTATTCTTTAAAACTAGGCCACAATAACCATGGGCTAATATTTACTGTAGTGACATTGGGCCTCCTACGGGCCGTAGAAACAGTGGGCCTTCTATGGGCCGTATAAATAGTGGGCCTTCTATGGGCCGTAGAAATAATGGGCCTTCTACGGGCCATAGAAACTATGGGCCTTCTACGGGCCGTATCATCAATGGGCCTTATACGGGCCGTATGATCGATTAGCCAAACATGGGCTAAACAAACTGCATTCTGGCCGTAAACGGGCTAGAGTTGGAATCGTCCGTTCATGGGCCGACCATAACGGGCCATCGTTAATAGGTCGTATTTGATGACGCTATGAAAACGGCCCAACGTATTAACGGACCACAAATGGGCCAACTGTAACCACGGGCTGAATTTGGCCCACAAGCAGAAAATGACAGTAACGGGCCGTAAGTAAACTAATGCTGGAAAATAGCCCAAGAATAAATGGGCTCTGAGAAGGCCGAAAGATAACATGGGCTGGAAACGGCCCAACAGAATAACGAGCCGTTAATGGGTATAAAGTGATACACTATTCTTTACGGGCCAGTTTCACCATGGGCCGTTAATGGGTGTAAAGTGATACACTGTTCATTACGGGCCAGTTTCACCACGGGCCGTTAATAGGCCGAGATACATAGGGCCTCATATGGGCCGAAAGACGCCATGGGCCATACATGGGCCAGAAGTGAAAATGGGCTGGAATCATATTGGATGGCCCAGATGACGCTACTGGGCCTAATTCGAATAGGGCGTAACAGGCCTTGGGTTAGCGGGCTATAAATGCGCTATATGCGAACATGCCGTTAACAGGCTTTCCATGGGCTGGCCCGCCACCTTTTAACCAAGTCAAACAGGCTGGCCTTTTCACAGGAATGGGCCTCTGTTGGGCCGTGCCACGCGTCGACGTATCATAGGCGCCTTCTGTCCAATGAGTGGATCACATCTGTCCCAGCGATGAGCCGACACGTGTTTCCTCCAGCCAATGATGATTTTACATGTGGAAAATCCCCATTGGCCGGGGCTATTAACGGGTTATCGCATCCAAAACCCGACCCGATAGCTTAACGACGTTCCGTTACGGTGGATGCCACGTGTCGGTCACCCTTGACGAAAGCACTTCTGTGACACGCGATTTATCGTCATGGAAGTGGACACTTCCGTGATGATAATTTTGGTAATGTCATGGAATACTTCTACTATAGCACAGGTATGACTATCTTGATTCTGTCATAAAATCGTCATGGATGTACATGCATGACAGAAAATGCGACCTACTGTGACAAACACGTATCATCACAGAAGTGTATTTTTTGTAGTGATGCCATCAAAGAGAAACTCAACGGCAATCGTGTTAATCTCGGAAACAGGTCAGCTTGAGACACTTAGAGAGTTCCAGCCTATCTGTTTGTGTTCAGCCTATCTGATGGTGAACAGACTCCGTCCAATCCTTGGGGATATCATCTCTTTGAACCAGAGTGCCTTAGCCCCCGGCTGTATGATTACTGATAATGCCTTGGTAGCGTTTGAATGTTTTCATGCCATTGAGCAATGTAAAAAGGAGCAAGACTCTTATTGCGCGTATAAGTTGTATTTATCAAAGGCGTACGATAGGGTTGACTGGGAATTTATGTGTGACATCAGTGAGCTATTCGGTAAAATTTAATGGAACCCTTATTTTCTCGTTCTGCCCATGCAGAGGTCTTCGCCAAGGTGATCAGCTTTCCCCTGTTTCATTTTGTTGCTGATGCCTTTCCGCTTTGTTGCACCGTGAAGCATCCCAGGATTCTATAACGCCGATCAAGGTTTGCCGTCGTGCCCAGGCATTTCCCATTTGCTCTTTGCAGATGATACCTTGTTGTTCTTCAAGGCAGACAGCAAGCAGACATAACATGTTAAACATGTGTTTGAGATATATGCTAAAGTAAGAGGCCTGGTGATCAACCCTAATAAGTGCTCTATCTTGTTCTCTCTGATCTGCCCAACTAGTACCCAAGAGAGCATTAAGAGCACACTACAAATTATGCAAGCAACCTTTGAAGCCAAATACTTCGGCTTCCCAACACCAAATGGCAGAATGAGTAAGGTTAAATTAAAAAGCTTATAAGAGAGGTTGACAAAATGCTTAATGGAATGGGAGGACAACTATCTCTCTATGGGTGGAAAGGAAATAAAGATAAGGTGATCCCTTAGGCCCTCCTGGTTTATCTTATGAGCGTCTTCAAGGTACCAGCAAGGCTATGAGAGGAACTCATGGGAATGATTCACCGCTTCTGGTTGGGAGCAGAAAAAGGTAAACGAAAAACACACTGGGTCAGCCGGGACATTATGGTGAGGCCTAAAGGAAAAGGTGGAATGGGGTTTAAATACTTTCCAACATTCAGTCAGGCCCTCTTAGCACGGCAATCTTGACGTCTTATTCAGTTTTCGGAAAGCCTCTTTGCACAGGTTCTGCGGGCCAAGTACTATCCATATATATGGGTCCATTCTTGACACTGTCTTTACTGGGAACGAATCATCAACATGGAAGGACATTGAGCATGGCCTACAATTAGTGAAGCAGGGGTATATTTCGTGTGTGGGGAATGGTACTAACATACATATCTGGCGTGACCCGTGGTTGCTGAGAGGGCCTCCGTTAAGCCAATCATGGCAAAACGACAGTGCTGACTAAAATGGGTAGCTGACCTTCTGAACTTTGATGGTTCTTGGAACATTTCACTCCTTAGACAACACTTCTATCCGGTTGATGTTATAGATATTCTAAAAATAAAAACCTCTTTTGGAGGGGAGGCTGATTCTATTGCTTGGCAACCAGACAAGCATGGTTGTTTCTCTGTGAAGTGAGATCATGGCTCGATAGGGGACTGTTGCGTGTAGTACTTGGCTTGATGGCTCAAGGGTGGAAAATGCTATGGAGTTGTGGAGTGCCACCCAAAGTCTCTGTGTTTTCTTGGGAAACTGCTAGGGAAGCACTGGCCACTAAGTTGAACAAGATGAAACTGTCGGATTCCGGGTTCTGGCAGACCCTTGAGGTTCGAACACTGGGGTGCGCGCGGAGATTTCACCTCCTACCTCCCTGCACCCCTCCGCCACGCTAGGATTAAAGCTACGAAAAGAACAACACAAGGGACGCAGGGGTTATACTGGTTCGGGCCACCGTTGTGGTGTAATACCCTACTCCAGTGTGTGGGGTGGTGGATTGCCTCTTGGGCTGATGATAATGGACAGTACAAGGAAGAACAGCCTCGCGAGGGCCTGTTCTTGGCTGGGGCGATGAACTGCTGGGAGGAGTTCAGCCACCTTTCTCTCTCTCTCTCTCTCTCTCTCTCTCTCTCTCTCTCTCTTTACCACCTCTCTACTTGTCGATTCCTTGGAGGAGAATGAGCCGAACCCCCTGCTACGCGGGTGGCCGGTCCTATTTATAGTGGCCCTGGTCCTCTCCCCAAATATTGAGCGGCAAGGGAGCCAACAATGGCGGGCTAATTTGAAGGGGGACATCAAGTATCAACTATCCTGACAAAAGTAGTCTTCGCCTACGCAAAGCTCTGGTGATGACGCCGTCTTGGGCTCCATGGTGACCTCTGTCTCGTAGTCCTCCTAGTCTTGGTCTCGTTGCACCGGAACGGCAACCTTTGCCTGATGCCTCGGTACTCCGCGGCTGCGCTTTCCCCCTTTGCACCAAAGAGGAAAGGAGGACGCTGCGCGGGCTGGCACCCGCCTGGCGCCCTGAGTCGTCATGGCTTGCATCACGGGCACCTCGCGAGGTACCCCGCCTTGATCTCTCCGCCTCCTCGTGAGACAGCCTGACGAGGCCGTGCCTGAGGAAGCTCCGTGTCGTCCGCCCCGTGAGGCTTGGCCCCTCGCGAGGGTCTTGAGTTTGTGCTGGTGAAGATGGGCCGTGCTGGGCCCCCCTTTGAGCCACGCCGCAGGCTGCAGGCAGGCAAGTCTGGGGACCCCCGTTCCCAGAACGCCGACAGTAGCCCCCGGGCCTAAGGCGCGCTCGGACTTGGCCGTGCAGGGAGGCGGAAGGGCAAGGGCGAAGCGGGCCCTAACAGCCTGCGGCCTTGGGCACCGCGTGGCAGTTGACTGGACGTGGGCGCCTTAGCAGCCGCACGAGTTGATAAGAAAGTGGCGTCGGCCTAGGCCCTTCTTCTTGCTTCCCCCGGTTGCCGTTCAGATCCCCTTTCCTGTGCTTCTCCTCCCTTCCTCCGAAATCTCCAGATCTGCTCTGACCGTGCGACCCAGGAAGCCATGGCGCCTCGCCAGCCCCCGGCCGCAGCTTGGTACTCGTCTGCCCTGGACCCGCCGAACGTGTCGGAGGCAGGCCTTGCTCGGTTGCGCCAGATAGCGACGACGCGAGGCATCGACGGGGCGAAGGTGTTCAAGGCCGGCTCCGCCACCTCTGAGGGTCAGAGGAGCACCTTCTATCCACTCTTCGTAAGCGCCATTGTCGCTGGCCTGGTGCCTCCCTTCTCCGAGTTCTTCTTCTCTGTCCTCCGCCATTACAAGCTGCAGGCTCTGCATCTCCATCCCAACTCCGTCCTTCTCCTCGCGATCTTTGCTTATTATTGCGGGGCCCACATTGGGGTGCAGCCCTTAGTGGCCTTGCTGCGCCACTACTTCTCCCTCCGGACCTCTCGCGGTCCTGCTTCCACGTGCGCGAGCTTCGTCACGTACGGTGGCGCCATTGCCATCTCGAACTCTGGGAAGAGGATCGAGGGCTTCAGGAGCAAGTGGGTCTTGGTGGACGCTGAGCGCATCCACCCTCGGCTAATCTTGCCCACCGAGCAGCCCACGAGCTCCAGCAACTGGGGTCGAGCGAAGCTCACGGATCCCGCCGTGAAGATGGTGTTGGAGAAGATGGACGCAGATCTGAGGCCGGCCGACATGGCGGCGGCGAAGCTGACTGGCGCGTCGTTGCTGAGGGAGTTCCTGGAGCACCAGCTGGCTCCGCTTCAGCAGTACTCGCTTCCAATGTGGAGGCCCCATCCGAGCCACGCGGCCTGGGCCGACGGAGACTTGGCCGCGGTTCTCCAATCTCTGGTCGGGGGCAATGTGGCGAGGTTGGAGGGCGCTCCTACGCCCTTGTTCCTCCGCGACGACTAGGAGCGGGTAGTGAAGTCCATGCCCGTCTTCAACGGGGAAGGGCCCGTGCCCCTGGAGGCTCCCGAGGGACCGGTGGACGTGCCCTCCGGCAACTCTAGCGAAGAGGAGGAAGGAGGGGAGCACGGAAAAGGGCCTGACTCCAAGGCGACTGACGGAGAGTCGAGGGATCCCCTCCCCCGATGCAGGTCCCGCATTCTCTGCCTCTCTCCGAACGATGACGACGAGGATGACGACAAAGACGATGACGAGCAGGACGGCGGGAGCTCGCCCCCGATCCCGAGGAAGGACAGGTCCGGGCTGATCTCCCGCGGGTCTCCCCCGGCCCCGGGGCGAACCGCAGACGCACCTTCCGCCTCCAAGCTTCTCGAGGTTGACCCTTCCAGCCGGCTTTCAGGCTTCAAATTTGGCTGGAGGCCGCTTGAGCTCACTGAGGACGACCCGTAAGTGTTCAATTCTTGTCTTTATCTCTTGCTCTGCTTCTGAGGCTTGACGTCCGCGTCTTTGGATAGGTTGGCGCCCGCAGCGAAGAAGTCAAAGGGGGCTCCTGAGGTTTCGTTCGTGACAGGGCCCCTGAAGGAAGGTGACCGCGACGCACAAGCTTCTCCCGCCCGGTCATCCTCGCGGGGCCTGACTGAACCGGTTGGGGCGAGCTCAGCCCCCACGGCCCAAGTGGCTCCCGAGGTGCTCCCGTCTGCCGCCACTGCTACATCTATCGGGGCGAGGCAGACTCCACCTCAGGATGCTGCGGCCGTGCTGCCGCCTTCTCCTCCTACTCCACCGGCTGCTATCTCCCCGACTCCTTTCGCCGTCCTGGACCGCCCTGTTGCTGAGTTGGACCGGCTGCGGCAGGATCTTCTCGGTGCCGACCCCCGCCTGGTGGCCGGGCGCTTGGAGCTGGTTTCTGGATGGGTTTGCTCCGACGCTTCGATTCGGGCGGCGCTGGTCCAGGCCTCGACGGCATGCAACGAGGAGAAGCAGGCCGTCCTTGAGGCAAAGGCTGCTCACGATGCAGCCCTGGGAGAGGTGGTCGACGCCCGTGGTCGCTGTAAGGTGCTGGAGGATGAGCTGCAGGGCCTGCGGGATCAGCTCGCGAAAGAAGTTCGCCTTCGCCAAGAGCAGGAAGAGGACGTGAAGGCTCGCGAGGCAGTCGTCGAGGGCCGGGAGGCCAAGCTCAAGAAACGTCGTGACCGCCTAGGCGCGCTGGAGCAGGAATTGGGGGCGAGGAAGGCCGAGCTGGACGGCAAGGCCTTGGTCCTCGCCGAAGACCGCGCGGCCTTCATGGAGCTGGAGGCGAAGGCTCGCTCCTCACCGAGGACGCTTTACGACAGCGGCCTGGAGAGCCCGCTGGCGGGCGCCGAGGACGGCCCCGCCAAGCTTCTTCCCTTCTTGGTCCACGCTCTTGAAGATGTCGCCCTTGGCCTCGGCCCCATGGCCGAGGCCGAGGCGCGTGTTCTGCTTCTACAGCACTGACGCGGGTTCTCACCCACATCCACCTTCACGATCCCGGGTTCGACCTTGATAGCCTGCTGGAGCCTGTGAGCGGCCAGCACGCGGCGGCTGCTGCCGAGGCCGTGAAGGGTCACGCAGAGGCTCTGCTGGGGAAGTTCCGGGCCTTCAGCACCAAGCCGGAGCAAGGCGCCGTCGACCCCGCTGCTCCGTGAGGCGAACCCACGCCGCGCCGCTCCCCCATTGTCAAGTGACTCCGTCGTGGCTCCTGTCCTGCTTTCGATTCCTGCACATGTATCATGCCTCGGTGAGGCATTTAAACTTGCGCCTGATACTGGGATAACAGTGTGGATTGTAATATTTGCTTTCGAATTCCTTTGCAATTTGTGCTTTTCCTTCCTACTTGCTTACGTTCTACGCCGGCAGAGCCCGGCCCCGCATGTACCTCACCCAGCAATAGCCCCGACCGGAAACCAGGATGGGACCAAGGAGTGAGGGGCTACGTGACAAGTTAGGCTCCTGAGTCGCGATGCTCAGGAGTCCCCCTTGGCGCACGAACAGCAAGTAGGGAGGTGTGATGTGGGCGGATCCACCGTTGTACGTCTGCAGAGCCCGGCCACGCGCGTACCTCACCCAGCAATAGCCCCGACCGGAAACCAGGACGGGACCAAGGAGTGAGCGGCTACGTGACAAGTTAGGCCCTTGAGGCGCGATGCTCAGGAGTCCCCCTTGACGCTCAAACGGCCTTCATACCTTGGCTCCGCTCGGGGAGAGGCGCGCGACGAACCAGGCCCGTGGGGACCTGGCTGGGTGGCGTGCGTCTGGGCGTGACCCTGGCGCAGCCCCGTGCCCAGCCCCCTCGTGTGGAACTCCCGAGGGGAGGCGTTGCGATGAGGCTAGACACTGAGCACTGGCCTCCCTGAGGTTGATGCGGCCCGGAGGCCACCCTCAGTTGTTTATCATCAGCACGGAGCATAGCGCTTTCGTATGATTACGGGCATAGCCGCTCCTCGATAGTGTCGTCGGCCAGCACGGAGCATGGTGCTTCCACTGGTGCGTGGGAGGGGGCCCCCCTCCGGAAGGAGCCCCCGGGGCGTGTACAGCCCCGCCCTGACACGTGGCTGGCACGGTAGGGCCTGGTGAGGTGTATCTGGGCACCCGTGAGCCAGCGCGGGACTCACGAGGCCCTACCTCTAGGCGGGTAGTGCCTGGCACTGGGCCTTATCTTGTGTTGTGTCCCTGCAAGTTCGGTTAGATGCCTACACTCTACGTCCTCGGGTCCCGGCCCTCGAGCTGGTCTCAGCCGTCGCTGGTATGCCAGGTCGTGATGCTGTGGTCAAGGCTAGAGGGTGAGGGCTGGAGAGCCAGTAAGAGCCCTGAGTCGCGATGCTCAGGTACCCCCCCTTTAATGTGCAAGTGGTCAACATGGAGAAAAGGAGGCGCCGCGGACCGGCATCAAATAATCAAGCATGGCAGTTCTAACCCATAACCGGAAATGAGCGCAAATGGGGTACATGCCGCTGAGCCTGGCCCAAGCGGCTTGGGGATCATGCAGCCCGAGGGGCGCCCCCAACAAGGTAAGCTAATGACGAAATAAAAGGGATATACACCGTAGGGACGGACCCACGCGGCCTGGGAATAATGCAGCCCTGGGGGCACTCCCAGCTGGAAGTGAAACTTGAAAGATGTCCCTTGATGACGCTGAAGACGAAGGGGTGTTGGTGTAGCCGGCTCGGTGGGCTGCGGAAGCCGATCCTCATGAGCCCCCAGGCCCAGGGGCCTCGGGAGGCTCCGGAGGCGCTGGCAGTTCCTCGCGGGCCATCTTCATCTCCGCCAGGGCTGCGGAGCACCTGGCCTCTTGCGCCTCCGCGATGTCCCTCATGAGGCGCTGGTACGCGTCAGCCGCGCTCGGCAAGCCATTCGCCACCTAGCCTTTTCTTTCCCTTGGGTTCTGTAGACTCAAGGGTCATCTTATTTTAACCCCCCCGGGCCAGTGCTCCTCTGAGTGTTGGTCCCACTAAGCGATGTCCGGGGCTACCAGGGGCAACTCTGGGCTGGCCTTCCCGACGTCTGGCTCATCTGAGTGTGCCCTGAGAAAGAGATATGTGCAGCTCCTATCGGGATTTGTCGGCACATTCGGGCAGTGTTGCTGGTCTTGTTTTAACCTGTCGAAGTGTCTATAATTACCGAGATACCGAGTCTGATCGGAACGTCTTGGGAGGAGGTCTATTCCTTCGTTGACCGTGAGAGCTTGTCATGGGCTAAGTTGGGACTCCCCTGCAGGGATTGAACTTTCGAAAGCCGTGCCCGCGGTTATGGGCAGATGGGAATTTGTTAATGTCCGGTTGTAGATAACTTGAACCTTAACTTAATTAAAATGAATCAACTGAGTGTGTTACCGTGATGGCCTCTTCTTGGCAGAGTCCGGGAAGTGGACACGGTGTTGGAGTAATGTTTGCGCAGGTTGCTCTCTAGTTTCTCGCTCGCGCTTCGCCTCCTCTTCTCGCTCTCTTTTGCGGATAAGTTAGCCACCATACTTGCTAGTCGCTTGCTGCAGCTCCACCTATATTTTACCTTGCCTTACCTACAAGCTTAAATAGTCTTGATCGCGAGGGTGCGGGATTGCTGAGTCCCTGTGGCTCACAGATTACTATTACACCAGATGCAGGGCCTGATGATTCCACTCCAGGAGACGCGTATGAGCTCAAGTGGTAAGGAATTCTTTTTACTTCGCAGTCTCCTCATCGCTCTGGTAAGGCATCCTGATGTAGAGTTTTGACTTTCTCTTCTCAAATTTCACTAAATTTTTTTTGGGATCACGCGGGTATCTTGGAATCGTTCCGATGGTTTTATGATGAGAACATTGTCTTGGTGCCTCCTGTCAGGGGTTTAGTGGAAGTGTCCCAAGGAGTTGAGCTCTGAGGTGTTGTCATGATAATTTTATCGTTGCAGTTCTAGAATACCTGAGTCTAGTACGCCGACATCGAAAATCTCTTTTATGCAGTTCGTTGGTGAGATAACCTCGACGCCACCCAGTACTAGGGCGGGAGTTCGGGAGTATCACCATAACTTGTATAACGGATGCTTTTCGAAGGTTGAGGTAGATGGTTTCCGAAGGTTTCTTGGTTATGTGTTGAAGGATGGATACAGCTAGATGTAGGATTTGCTAGTTTGGGTGAGATATTATGCTTCCCCTGTATCCCCAACACCTGATTGCATAACCGGAAAGGTTCGGGAGTTTCATAGGTGGGAATTCTAGTAGCTCTAGTTTTTCTTCCACGGATATTGGTTTGAGATTGGGATTTCTTACTGATTATTCATTCTTGATCTGTACCTTGTTAATTTATTTCTCTACCTTAATTCTACGTGGCTTCTCAATTTATGGATATGTGACCATTTCAAGAGGAATGCATTCGTTCATTTTGTTCGGATGTGAAGACTATATGTTGCAATTTTCATTCCGTTGGATTCAGCTTCAATATTTGTCTATCAATGTGCTAATGGTGGTCAACCTCTTTAGGATGGCTCCTCCAACGCGCATGACTCCGAATCCTGATCCGCCACCACCTCCACCTCCTCCGGAGGCATGACAAGCTGTGATGGCCGCAACCAATGCAAACACACAGTTGATCATGCAAATTCTCCAAGAGCGCAATCAAGGCAACCAAGGGAATCAAGGCAGCAATCAGAGTCACTTTGCTACACTCAACCAGTTCTTTGCTAACGGGCCAAAGACTTTCAGCAATTGTGCTGAGGCAACCGATGCTGACGATTGGCTTGTGGATCTGTGCAAGCATTTCGAGTGCAGTAACGTCAGGCCTGAGGACTTTGTTAAGTTCGCTTCCTTCCAACTCAAAGATCAAGCTGCAGAATGGTTCCAGCAGTATAAGGACTCCAGAGGTGGACGTGTTATCACTTGGGATGATTTCGGTAAAGATTTTCGAGCTCATCATATTCCTCAGAGCGTGGTTGAAAGCAAGCGTGAGGAATTCCGCAATCTGAAGCAAGGCTCTTTGTCTGTCTATGACTACAACAAGTTGTTCCAGAAGCTCGCCCGCTTTGCCAAGCAGGACGTCCCTGATGAGAAGAGCATGATATATCAGTTCAGGGGTGGTCTCAGAGAAGAAATTCAGCTAGCTCTTGTCCTCTTGAGCCCTTGAGATACGATGAGTTCTACAACATGGCACTGAAGCAAGAGGCTGCTCAGTTGAGGTGTGATGCTTCCAAGAAGCGAGTCAGAGATGTTACTCCTTCTTCCTCTACTCAAGTGGCCAAGCAGCAGAAGTATTGGCTTCCTCCTCCTCCGTTCCGTCAGCCGTATCAGCAGAAGAGCAAAGGTGGCAGTGGTTCTTCCCACCCACACAACCCTGGCTTTCAGAACAAGACTTCGTCTCAAGCTCCAAGATCGAGTGCTCCGTATCACCGTCCGCTTTCAGAGGTCACGTGCAACAAGTGCCAACAGAAGGGTCACTATGCCAACAAGTGTTTCAACCAGAGGCGTCTTCCTCCTCCTCCTCCTGTCAGATCGGCAAGTACAGCTGTGGTCAAGCATAACCCCAAGTCCGCCAAGGTCAACTTGCTGAATGCAGCTCAGGCAGAGGAATCACCAGATGTGATCATGGGTAACCTTCCTGTTAATGATATTCCTGCAAAAGTTCTTTTTGACACGGGTGCATCGCATTGTTTCATCTCGAGGCCATTTGTTTCTAAGCATGAGTTGCCTTTACAAGATTTGCCTAGACAGTTATCTGTTGTTTCTCCGGGTAAATTCATGAATGCAAGCGCTATTGCCCTAGATGTTTCTATCACTTTGGGAGATTACAAGTTTCTCTCTTCTCCGGTGGTTCTTGGTAACTCGGATATTGATCTTATTCTCGGAATGGATTGGCTTTCTAAGCACAAGGCACATCTTGATTGTGCAGCCAGGCAGATTCAATTGACTCATTCGTCTGAGGATGTAATTGTCTTTGCCGCTCGTGATGATACCATCCGTCTGTTTTCTCTCAATGAGAAGGGTGAATTGGATGCTATCTCGCAAATTCCAGTCGTTTGCGAATATCAAGACGTCTTTCCAGAAGAGCTTCCAGGAATGCCTCCGCACCGGCCAGTTGAATTCGTTATTGATCTTGAGCCTGGCACGGAACCTGTGTGCAAACGTCCTTACAAGCTCGGACCTGAAGAGTTGAAGGAGCTGAAGAAGCAACTCGATATTCAAGAGAAAATGGGTCTCATCCGGCCTAGTTCTTCTCCGTGGGGTTGTGGTGTTCTTTTTGTGAAGAAGAAGGATGGAACGGACCGACTTTGTGTTGATTACCGTCCAGTGAACAAGAAGACCATCAAGAACAAATACCCACTTCCCAACATCAATGAGCTGTTCGAACAACTCAAAGGTGCCCAAGTATTCTCCAAGCTTGATCTCCGCATGGGTTATCACCAGATTCGCATTCGTGAGCAAGATATTCCCAAGACGGCTTTCAGGACAAGCTTTGGTTCATATGAATACACTGTCATGTCTTTTGGTCTCGCCAACGCTCCTCCGACGTTCTCTCGCATGATGAACTTCATCTTCAACGCCTACACCAATGACTTCGTTTTGGTCTATCTCGACGACATTCTGGTTTTCTCGAAGAACAAGGAAGATCATGCCAAGCACTTGCGTTTGGTTCTTGATAAGCTCAGGGAACATCAGTTCTACGCCAAGTTCTCCAAGTGTGAATTTTGGCTCGATGAGGTTCTTTATCTTGGTCATATCATCTCTGCCAAGGGCATTGCCGTGAATCCTGAGAAGGTGTCTGCAATTGTGAATTGGGAACCTCCTCAGAACGTGAAGCAACTCCGTAGCTTCCTCGGTCTCGCAAGCTATTGCCGAAGATTCGTTGAAAACTTTTCTAAGATCGCGAAGCCTCTCTCAAATCTTCTTCAGAAGCACGTCAAGTACGTTTGGTCTCCGGAGTGTGACATTGCTTTCAACACTTTGAAAGAGAAATTGATCACTGCTCCAGTTCTGACTCCGCCTGATGAATCCAAGCCGTACGAGGTCTTTTGTGATGCCTCTCTCCAAGGTCTTGGCGCAGTATTGATGCAAGAGAAGAAAGTTGTTGCTTATACATCTCGCCAGTTGAAGCCTAATGAGAAGAACTACCCCACTCATGATCTCGAGTTGGCGGCAGTTGTGCATGCTCTTTTGACTTGGAGACATCTTCTATTGGGAAGAAAAGTGGACATTTTCACTGATCACAAGAGTCTCAAGTACATCTTCACTCAGCCTAATCTCAACCTCAGGCAAACTCGATGGGTCGAAATGATTCAAGAGTATAATCCGAGTATTGAGTATACTCCAGGCAAGGCCAATGTGATTGCTGACGCTTTGAGCAGGAAAGCTTACTGCAACAGTCTGATTCTCAAGCCTTATCAACCCGAGCTTTGTGAAGCTTTCCGCAAACTTAATCTGCAAGTTGTTCCTCAAGGTTTCCTCGCCAACCTTCAAGTCTCTCCTACCTTGGAAGACCAGATTCGCCAAGCCCAGCTTCTTGATGCTATGGTGAAAAAGGTGAAGATTGGGATTGCCAAGAGTCAGTCCAAGTACAAGTGCTACCGCCTTGATGACAAGGACACTCTCTTCTTCGAGGATCGTATTGTTGTACCCAAAGGTGACCTCCGTAAAGTGATCATGAACGAGGCTCACAATTCTCTCCTCTCCATCCACCCTGGGAGCACGAAGATGTATCAGGACCTCAAGCAAGCTTATTGGTGGACTCGAATGAAGCGCGAGATTGCTCAATTCGTGAATGAATGTGATGTCTGCAGAAGAGTGAAGGCAGAACACCAAAGGCCAGCTGGTCTCCTCCAACCTCTTGCCATTCCAGAATGGAAGTTTGACCACATTGAAATGGACTTCGTGACTGGGTTTCCAAAGTCCAAGCGTGGCAATGATGCTATATTCGTTGTCATCGACAAACTCACCAAAGTGGCTCACTTTCTGCCTATCAAAGAGTCGATCACTGCAGCTCAATTGGCGGAACTCTATACCTCTCGTATTGTCTCTCTGCACGGTATTCCACAAGTGATCTCTTCAGACCGTGGCAGCATCTTTACCTCGAAGTTTTGGGATTCTTTTCAGAAGGCCATGGGCACGAACATCCGCTTCAGCACAGCTTTCCATCCTCAAACTAGCGGTCAAGTCGAGCGTGTCAACCAGATTCTTGAAGATATGCTCAGGGCTTGTGTGATCTCCTTCGGCATGAAGTGGGAGGATTGTCTTCCTTATGCTGAATTCTCCTACAACAACAGTTTTCAAGCAAGTTCGGGCAAGGCCCCATTTGAAATTCTGTATGGCAGGAAGTGCCGTACCCCTCTCAACTGGTCTGAAACCGGTGAACGTCAGCTTTTGGGTAATGACTTAATCACAGAGGCAGAAGAAATGTGCAAAGTCATTCGTGATAACCTCAAAGCAGCCCAATCCCGCCAGAAGAGCTACTATGATAGTAAGCACCGTGATTTGGCTTTCGAGATCGGAGATCATGTTTACCTCCGTGTCTCTCCTATGAAAGGTACTCGTCGCTTCGGTATCAAAGGGAAGCTTGCCCCTAGATACGTGGGACCTTTCAAGATTGTCAGCAAGAGAGGCGACCTCGCCTATCAACTCGAGCTTCCTTCAAACTTTGCAAATGTTCATGACGTGTTCCATGTCTCTCAGCTTCGAAAGTGCTTCAAGACTCCTGACCGCACCATCAACTTTGAGGACATTGAGCTCCAAGAAGATCTCTCTTATCATGAGCACCGAGTTGCTATTCTTGAAGAGACTGAACGCAAGACTCGCAACAAGTCGATCAAATTTCTCAAAGTCAAGTGGTCACACCATTCCGACCGTGAAGCTACCTGGGAACGTGAGGATCACCTCCGTTCTGAGTACCCGGCGTTCTTTCAGTCCTAGATCTTGGGACGAGATCCTTTCGTAGTGGTGGAGTGTTGTAACACCCCGGATGTAACTTTCCCTATTTGTACTCCAACTCTTGCCGTTTCCGGTGTTAAGTTATATTTATTTCCTCGGGTTCGGGTTTTTTTCTCCATGCGTTGTTGTCGTTGTCATGCATCTCATATCATGTCATCATGTGCATTGCATTTGCATACGTGTTCATCTCATGCATTCGAGCATTATCCTTGTTGTCTGTTTTGCATTCCGGCGCTTCGTTCTCCTCTGGTGTCCATTTCTAGCTTTCTTTCGTGTGTGGGGATTAAACATTTCCGGATTGGACCGAGACTTGCCAAGCGGCCTTGGTTTACTACCGGTAGACTGCCTGTCAAGTTTCGTATCATTTGGACTTCGTTTGATACTCCAACGGTTAACCGAGGGACCGAAAAGGCCTCGGGTGTGTTGCAGCCCAACACCCCTCCAATTTGGCCCAAAACCCACTTAACTCTTCTCCATCATCTAGAGCGTTTGATCACGATCGCGTGGCCGAAAACCGCACCTCATTTGGACTCCTGTAGCTCCCTCTATGCCTATAAATAGGTCCCCCTCGGAATATCCCGGATCCCCTCTCCTCGAAACCCTAAGTCCACACATCGCGTTCGCCGGACATTGTCCGCCTGCGCCGGACACGCTGCGCCACCGCCCGCGGCCACTGGAAGGGCGACACGTGGCACCGCCAGCGCCCCAGCCGCCACGGCCCGCCCGGCCCGCGGGAGGCCCTCCCGGGCCCGCGCCGCCTTCCCGCTCCCTCGCCCCGCCTCCGCGCGCCCGCGGCCGCCCGCCGCCGCCCGACCGAAGCTCGCCGCCGCCTCCACGCCGCTCGCCACCGCTCGCTCCCCGCCGCGGCCCGCCGCCCGGCCGCTCGCCGCCCGCGCCGCTCGCGGTCGCCGCACCTCCCCGGTCGCGCCTCGGCCTCGCCTCCTCCCCGCCGTCCCGGCCCCCTCCTCCCGCTCCGGTCACCTCCGGCGACGAACTCCAGCGGAGATCCGGCCGCCTCAGGTTGCGTGCCGTGAAACCCTAGATCCAGATCTGGGAGGTTGTTTTTTTCCTAAGTCCTAGAAATTTCAGTCCATGTGCACATGTTCGCGGCTCCGTAACTTTGCATCCATAGCTCCGATTCATGCATATAGCATATCAAAATGTTCATCTCAGAGAGTACATCATTTAGTTCCATTGAATCATTTTCATTTGAGCTCATCTTGATGCCCGAAATGCTGTTAGAAGAGGGCTACTTGAGTTAATTGTCAGATCTGCTACTCCGTTTAGCACTTTTGTCATTTTTGCCATGATTATTGTGTGCATGATATGCCCGTGAGTTCTACATACGTTTTGTTAAGGGTTTTGTCATCTTTCCAGAGGTGCAACCCATGTATTTTTTAGGATGTGTGTGGTGTCTAGTGCAAGCTTGCAAAGTGGTGCACTTGCTAATTCTGTTTTCAGGGACTTAGTAATTTCACTAAGTCCTGGAGCTGTTTATCTCATGATGCCATATGTTCTTGTTGTTTCCTAGTGATCCGTGCCTCTTTTGAGGATGATCAGTAAGGGAGTTTTGTTAATCTTGTAGTGCTCTATCCATCCATGTCTTTGTTTGCAATTATGGAGCACCCTAGCTTGAGTCAATCGAGCTCTACTTTTGCTACTTTGTGAATCTGGGCAGATTGTCAACTTGTTTGCAATTTTGCCGGTGATGTTGTAGTTGATCCGTGCATGCTATGCTATTGTTCTTGCCATGTCTAGCTTGCATTTTGTGCCTTCTTGATGGATGTATGCTTGTCTTGCCATGACTTGCACCGTAGTGAGTGCATCGAGCTCGTAAACATGCCTACTTGAGTTATATTTCAGCATGTGTCAGTTTTCACTAAGTCTGAAAACTGATTATGTTTTTGCTATGTTCACATGCTTGCAATTGTATTTTCTGATCCCTTTTGGCTCAAGGTCACTAAGGGACTTTTGTTAAGCTCTTTGAGTAGCTCCATGCCATGCTTTACTTTGCCATGTTCAGGTCCTGTAGCATGTAGTTTTGTTGCTCCGAAGAGGGCTACCTGATCTGAAATTCCAGACAAGTGTTGATTTCACTAAGTCTGAAATATGTTTGTCATATGCATTTTTGCCATGCTTGTTTGAACCTGTTAATGGATGAATTGGCCATAGCTCAGTGCTAGACTTTTGTTTAGCATCTTGTGTGAATCCCTGCCATGTATTTTGTTGTCATGTTTGAGTGCTGTAGCATGTTCATTTCTTTGCATTTAGATGCCTACTTGCTGTAAATCGCAGACCGGTGTCATTTTTGAATCGCTTGCCATTTCCAAACCGTAACTCCGATTCCGGTGTTCTTTATATCGTTTTCAAGCGATTTCATCTCATCTTTCCAGTGGCACACTTGGATTTCCAAGTTGAGGCCAGGTTCATGCATTTCCTGTCATATCTTGCATTTTGCATCCCGCATCGCATCCCGCATAGCATATCATCTTTGCATTGTGTTGTTTGAGTTTGCACGTGGTTGATTGTGTCCTTGTTGCTTGTTTGTCTTGTTTGGGTAGAGCCGGGAGACGAGTTCGCTAACGAGGAGCCCGTTGAGTTTGCTTTCGAGGATCCAGTCAACTCTGACAACTGTGCAGGCAAGATGATCATACCCTCGAAATCACTACTATCTTTGCTATGCTAGTTTGCTCGCTCTTTTGCTATGCCATTGCTACGATGCCTACCACTTGCTTTCAAGCCTCCCAAATTGCCATGTCAAACCTCTAACCCACCATGTCCTAGCAAACCGTTGATTGGCTATGTTACCGCTTTGCTCAGCCCCTCTTATAGCGTTGCTAGTTGCAGGTGAAGATTGGAGGCCGTTCCTTGTTGGAACATTTATTTACTTGTTGGGATATCATTATATTGCTATGTTATCTTAATGCATCTATATACTTGGTAAAGGGTGGAAGGCTCGGCCTCTCGCCTAGTGTTTTGTTCCACTCTTGCCGCCCTAGTTTCCGTCATATCGGTGTTATGTTCCCGGATTTTGCGTTCCTTACGCGGTTGGGTTATAATGGGAACCCCTTGATAGTTCGCCTTGATTAAAGCTTTTCCAGCAATGCCCAACATTGGTCTTACCATTCGCCACCTAGCCTTTTCTTTCCCTTGGGTTCTGCAGACTCAAGGGTCATCTTATTTTAACCCCCCCGGGCCAGTGCTCCTCTGAGTGTTGGTCCCACCGAGCGATGTCCGGGGCTACCAGGGGCAACTCTGGGCTGGCCTACCCGACGTCATCTGAGTGTGCCCTGAGAAAGAGATATGTGCAGCTCCTATCGGGATTTGTCGGCACATTCGGGCGGTGTTGCTGGTCTTGTTTTAACCTGTCGAAGTGTCTTGAATTACCGAGATACCGAGTCTGATCGGAACGTCTTGGGAGGAGGTCTATTCCTTCGTTGACCGTGAGAGCTTGTCATGGGCTAAGTTGGGACTCCCCTGCAGGGATTGAACTTTCGAAAGCCGTGCCCGCGGTTATGGGCAGATGGGAATTTGTTAATGTCCGGTTGTAGATAACTTGAACCTTAACTTAATTAAAATGAATCAACTGAGTGTGTTACCGTGATGGCCTCTTCTCGGCGGAGTCCGGGAAGTGGACACGGTGTTGGAGTAATGTTTGCGCAGGTTGCTCTCTAGTTTCTCGCTCGCGCTTTGCCTCCTCTTCTCGCTCTCTTTTGCGAATAAGTTAGCCACCATACTTGCTAGTCGCTTGCTGCAGCTCCACCTATATTTTACCTTGCCTTACCTATAAGCTTAAATAGTCTTGATCGCGAGGGTGCGAGATTTCTGAGTCCCTGTGGCTCACAGATTACTATTACACCAGATGCAGGGCCTGATGATTCCACTCCAGGAGACGCGTATGAGCTCAAGTGGGAGTTCGACGAAGACTCTCAACGTTACTATGTTTCCTTTCCCGATGATCAGTAGTGGTGCCCAGTTGGGGGTGAACGGGACCGTTGTCGCATGTTGGGTTCTCTTTTATTTTGGCGCCGTAGTCGGGCCATGAGTGTTTGGATGATGTAATGTTATTTATGTACTTGATTGACGTGGCGAGTGTAAGCCAACTATGTTATCTCCCCTTTATTATTTATATTACATGGGATGTTGTGAAGATTGCCTAACTTGCGACATATGCCTTCAATGCGATTATGTCTCTAAGTCGTGCCTCGACACGTGGGAGCTATAGTCGCATCGAGGGTGTTACAAGTTGGTAATCAGAGCCTTCCCCGACCTTAGGAGCCCCATTGCTTGATCGTTTTTAGCGGCCGAGTTGTGTCTAGAAAAATGTTTTGAGTCTTTTAGGAATTATATATCGGAGAGATTAGGAATTCTTTTTACTTCCCAGTCTCCTCATCGCTCTGGTAAGGCATCCTGACGTAGAGTTTTGACTCTTCTCTTCTCAAATTTCACTAAAAATTTTTTAGGATCACGCGGGTATCTTGGAATCGTTCCGATGGTTTTATGATGAGAACATTGTCTTGGTGCCTCCTGTCAGGGGTTTAGTGGAAGTGTCCCGGGGAGTTGAGCTCTGAGGTGTTGTCATCATAATTTTATCGTTGCAGTTCTGGAATACCTGAGTCTAGTACGCCGACATCGAAAATCTCTTTTATGCAGTTCGTTGGTGAGATAACCTCGACGCCACCCAGTACTGGGGCGGGAGTTCGGGAGTATCGCCATAACTTGTATAACGGATGCTTTTCGAAGGTTGAGGTAGATGGTTTCCGAAGGTTTCTTGGTTATGTGTTGAAGGATGGATACAGCTGGATGTAGGATTTGCTAGTTTGGGTGAGATATTATGCTTCCCCTGTATCCCCAACACCTGATTGCATAACCGGAAAGGTTCGGGAGTTTCATAGGTGGGAATTCTAGTAGCTCTAGTTTTTCTTCCACGGATATTGGTTTGAGATTGGGATTTCTTACCGATTATTCGTTCTTGATCCGTACCTTGTTGATTTATTTCTCTACCTTAATTCTACGTGGCTTCTCAATTTATGGATATGTGACCATTTCAAGAGGAATGCATTCGTTCATTTTGTTCGGATGTGAAGACTATATGTTGCAATTTTCATTCCGTTGGATTCAGCTTCAATATTTGTCTATCAATGTGCTAATGGTGGTCAACCTCTTCAGGATGGCTCCTCCAACGCGCACGACTCCGAATCCTGATCCGCCACCACCTCCACCTCCTCCGGAGGCATGGCAAGCTGTGATGGCCGCAACCAATGCAAACACACAGTTGATCATGCAAATTCTCCAAGAGCGCAATCAAGGCAACCAAGGGAATCAAGGCAGCAATCAGAGTCACTTTGCTACACTCAACCAGTTCCTTGCTAACGGGCCAAAGACTTTCAGCAATTGTGTTGAGGCAACCGATGCTGACGATTGGCTTGTGGATCTGTGCAAGCATTTCGAGTGCAGTAACGTCAGGCCTGAGGACTTTGTTAAGTTCGCTTCCTTCCAACTCAAAGATCAAGCTGCAGAATGGTTCCAGCAGTACAAGGACTCCAGAGGTGGACGTGTTATCACTTGGGATGATTTCCGTCGAGATTTCCGAGCTCATCATATTCCTCAGAGCGTGGTTGAAAGCAAGCGTGAGGAATTCCGCAATCTGAAGCAAGGCTCTTTGTCTGTCTATGACTACAACAAGTTGTTCCAGAAGCTCGCCCGCTTTGCCAAGCAGGACGTCCCTGATGAGAAGAGCATGATATATCAGTTCAGGGGTGGTCTCAGAGAAGAAATTCAGCTAGCTCTTGTTCTCTTTGAGCCCTTGAGATACGATGAGTTCTACAACATGGCACTGAAGCAAGAGGCTGCTCAGTTGAGGTGTGATGCTTCCAAGAAGCGAGTCAGAGATGTTACTCCTTCTTCCTCTACTCAAGTGGCCAAGCAGCAGAAGTATTGGCTTCCTCCTCCTCCGTTCCGTCAGCCGTATCAGCAGAAGAGCAAAGGTGGCAGTGGTTCTTCCCACCCACCCAACCCTGGCTTTCAGAACAAGACTTCGTCTCAAGCTCCAAGATCGAGTGCTCCGTATCACCGTCCGCTTTCAGAGGTCACGTGCAACAAGTGCCAACAGAAGGGTCACTATGCCAACAAGTGTTTCAACCAGAGGCGTCTTCCTCCTCCTCCTCCTGTCAGATCGGCAAGTACAGCTGTGGTCAAGCATAACCCCAAGTCCGCCAAGGTCAACTTGCTAAATGCAGCTCAGGCAGAGGAATCACCAGATGTGATCATGGGTAACCTTCCTGTTAATGATATTCCTTCAAAAGTTCTTTTGACATGGGTGCATCGCATTGTTTCATCTCGAGGCCATTTGTTTCTAAGCATGAGTTGCCTTTACAAGATTTGCCTAGACAGTTATCTGTTGTTTCTCCGGGTAAATTCATGAATGCAAGCGCTATTGCCCCAGATGTTTCTATCACTTTGGGCGATTACAAGTTTCTCTCTTCTCCGGTGGTTCTTGGTAACTCGGATATTGATCTTATTCTCGGAATGGATTGGCTTTCTAAGCACAAGGCACATCTTGACTGTGCTGCCAGGCAGATTCAATTGACTCATTCGTCTGAGGATGTAATTGTATTTGCCGCTCGTGACGATACCATCCGTCTGTTTTCTCTCAATGAGAAGGGTGAATTGGATGCTATCTCACAAATTCCAGTCGTTTGCGAATATCAAGACGTCTTTCCAGAAGAGCTTCCAGGAATGCCTCCGCACCGGCGAGTCAATTCGTTATTGATCTTGAGCCCGGCACGGAACCTGTGTGCAAACGTCCTTACAAGCTCGGACCTGAAGAGTTGAAGGAGCTGAAGAAGCAACTCGATATTCAAGAGAAAATGGGTCTCATCCGGCCTAGTTCTTCCCCATGGGGTTGTGGTGTTCTTTTTGTGAAGAAGAAGGATGGAACGGACCGACTTTGTGTTGATTACCGTCCAGTGAACAAGAAGACCATCAAGAACAAATATCCACTTCCCAACATCAATGAGCTCTTCGAACAACTCAAAGGTGCCCAAGTATTCTCCAAGATTGATCTCCGCATGGGTTATCACCAGATTCGCATTCGTGAGCAAGATATTCCCAAGACGGCTTTCAGGACAAGCTTTGGTTCATATGAGTACACTGTCATGTCTTTTGGTCTCGCCAACGCTCCTCCGACGTTCTCTCGCATGATGAACTTCATCTTCAACGCCTACACCAATGACTTCGTTTTGGTCTATCTCGACGACATTCTGGTTTTCTCGAAGAACAAGGAAGATCATGCCAAGCACTTGCGTTTGGTTCTTGATAAGCTCAGGGAACATCAGTTCTACGCCAAGTTCTCCAAGTGTGAGTTTTGGCTCGATGAGGTTCTTTATCTTGGTCATATCATCTCTGCCAAGGGCATTGCCGTGAATCCTGAGAAGGTGTCTGCAATTGTGAATTGGGAACCTCCTCAGAACGTGAAGCAACTCCGTAGCTTCCTCGGTCTCGCAAGCTATTGCCGAAGATTCGTTGAAAACTTTTCTAAGATCGCGAAGCCTCTCTCAAATCTTCTTCAGAAGCACGTCAAGTACGTTTGGTCTCCGGAGTGTGACATTGCTTTCAACACTTTGAAAGAGAAATTGATCACTGCTCCAGTTCTGACTCCGCCTGATGAATCCAAGCCGTACGAGGTCTTTTGTGATGCCTCTCTCCAAGGTCTTGGCGCAGTATTGATGCAAGAGAAGAAAGTTGTTGCTTATACATCTCGCCAGTTGAAGCCTAATGAGAAGAACTACCCCACTCATGATCTCGAGTTGGCGGCAGTTGTGCATGCTCTTTTGACTTGGAGACATCTTCTATTGGGAAGAAAAGTGGACATTTTCACTGATCACAAGAGTCTCAAGTACATCTTCACTCAGCCTAATCTCAACCTCAGGCAAACTCGATGGGTCGAAATGATTCAAGAGTATAATCCGAGTATTGAGTATACTCCAGGCAAGGCCAATGTTATTGCTGACGCTTTGAGCAGGAAAGCTTACTGCAACAGTCTGATTCTCAAGCCTTATCAACCCGAGCTTTGTGAAGCTTTCCGGAAACTTAATCTGCAAGTTGTTCCTCAAGGTTTCCTCGCCAACCTTCAAGTCTCTCCTACCTTGGAAGACCAGATTCGCCAAGCCCAGCTTCTTGATGCTATGGTGAAAAAGGTGAAGATTGGGATTGCCAAGAGCTAGTCCAAGTACAAGTGCCACGCCCTTGATGACAAGGACACTCTCTTCTTCGAGGATCGTATTGTTGTGCCCAAAGGTGACCTCCGTAAAGTGATCATGAACGAGGCTCACAATTCTCTCCTCTCCATCCACCCTGGGAGCACGAAGATGTATCAGGACCTCAAGCAAGCTTATTGGTGGACTCGAATGAAGCGCGAGATTGCTCAATTCGTGAATGAATGTGATGTCTGCGGAAGAGTGAAGGCAGAACACCAAAGGCCAGCTGGTCTCCTCCAACCTCTTGCCATTCAAGAATGGAAGTTTGACCACATTGAAATGGACTTCATGACTGGGTTTCCAAAGTCCAAGCGTGGCAATGATGCTATATTCGTTGTCATCGACAAACTCACCAAAGTGGCTCACTTTCTGCCTATCAAAGAGTCGATCACTGTAGCTCAATTGGCAGAACTCTATACCTCTCATATTGTCTCTCTGCACGGTATTCCACAAGTGATCTCTTCACACCGTGGCAGCATCTTTACCTCGAAGTTTTGGGATTCTTTTCAGAAGGCCATGGGCACGAACATCCGCTTCAGCACAACTTTCCATCCTCAAACTAGCGGTCAAGTCGAGCGTGTCAACCAGATTCTTGAAGATATGCTCAGGGCTTGTGTGATCTCCTTTGGCATGAAGTGGGAGGATTGTCTTCCTTATGCTGAATTCTCCTACAACAACAGTTTTCAAGCAAGTTCGGGCAAGGCCCAATTTGAAATTCTGTATGGCAGGAAGTGCCGTACCCCTCTCAACTGGTCTGAAACCGGTGAACGTCAGCTTTTGGGTAATGACTTCATCACAGAAGCAGAAGAAATGTGCAAAGTCATTCGTGATAACCTCATTTGGACTCCCCTAGCTCCCTTTATGCCTATAAATAGGTCCCCCTCGGAATATCCCAGATCCCCTCTCCCCGAAACCCTAAGTCCACACATCGCGCACGCCGGACATTGTCCGCCGGTGCCGAACACGCCACGCCGCCGCCCGCAGCCACTGGAAGGGCGACATGTGGCGCCGCCAGCGCCCCAGCCGCCGCGGCCCGCCCGGCCCGCGGGAGGCCCTCCCGGGCCCGCGCCGCCTCCCCGCTCCCTCGCCCCGCCTCCGCGCGCCCGCTGCCGCCCATCGCCGCCCGACCGAAGCTCGCCGCCGCCTCCACGCCGCTCGCCGCCGCCCGCTCCCTGCCGCCGCCCGCGCCGCACGCGGTCGCCGGCCCCCGCGCCGCCCCGGTCGCGGCTCGGCCTCGCCTCCTCTCCGCCGTCCCGGCCTCCTCCTCCCGCTCCGGTCACCTCCGGCGACGAACTCCGGCGGAGATCCGGCCGCCTCGGGTTGCGTGCCGTGAAACCCTAGATCCAGATCTGGGAGGTTGTTTTTTTTCTAAGTCCTTGAAATTTCAGTCCATGTGCACATGTTCGCGGCTCCGTAACTTTGCATCCGTAGCTCCGATTCATGCATATAGCATATCAAAATGTTCATCTCAGAGAGTACATCATTTAATTCCATTGAATCGTTTTCATTTGAGCTCATCTTGATGCCCGAAATGCTGTTAGAAGAGGGCTACTTGAGTTAATTGTCAGATCTGCTACTTCGCTTAGCACTTTTGTCATTTACCATGATTATTGTGTGCATGATATGCCCGTGAGTTCTACATACATTTTGTTAAGGGTTTTGTCATCTTTCCAGAGGTGCAACCCATGTATTTTTTAGGATGTGTGTGGTGTCTAGTGCAAGCTTGCAAAGTGGTGCACTTGCTAATTCTGTTTTCAGGGACTTAGCAATTTCACTAAGTCCTGGAGCTGTTTATCTCATGATGCCATATGTTCTTGTTGTTTCCTAGTGATCCGTGCCTCTTTTGAGGATGATCAGTAAGGGAGTTTTGTTAATCTTGTAGTGCTCTATCCATCCATGTCTTTGTTTGCAATTATGGAGCAACCTAGCTTGAGTCAGTCGAGCTCTACTTTTGCTACTTTGTGAATCTGGACAGATTGTCAACTTGTTTGCAATTTTGCCGGTGATGTTGTAGTTGATCCGTGCATGCTATGCTATTGTTCTTGCCATGTATAGCTTGAATTTTGTGCCTTCTTGATGGATGTATGCTTGTCTTGCCATGAATTGCACCGTAGTGAGTGCATCGAGCTCGTAAACATGCCTACTTGAGTTATATTTCAGCATGTGTCAGTTTTCACTAAGTCTGAAAACTGATTATGTTTTTGCTATGTTCACATGCTTGCAATTGTATTTTCTGATTCCTTTTGGCTCAAGGTCACTAAGGGACTTTTGTTAATCTCTTTGAGTAGCTCCATGCCATGCTTTACTTTGCCATATTCAAGTCCTGTAGCATGTAGTTTTGTTGCTCTGAAGAGGGCTACCTGATCTGAAATTCCAGACAAGTGTTGATTTCACTAAGTCTGAGATATGTTTGTCATATGCATTTTTGCCATGCTTGTTTGAACCTGTCAATGGATGGATTGGCCGTAGCTCAGTGCTAGACTTTTGTTAAGAATCTTGTGTGCATCTCTGCCATGTATTTTGTTGTCATGTTTGAGTGTTGTAACATGTTCATTTCTTTGCATTTAGATGCCTACTTGCTGTAAATTGCAGACCGGTGTCATTTTTGAATCGCTTGCCATTTCCAAACCGTAACTCCGATTCCGGCGTTCTTTATATCATTTTCAAGCGATTTCATCTCATCTTTATAGTGGCACACTTGGATTTCCAAGCTGAGGCCAGGTTCATGCATTTCCTGTCATATCTTGCATTTTGCATCCCGCATCGCATCCCGCATAGCATATCATCTTTGCATTGTGTTGTTTGAGTTTGCACGTGGTTGATTGTGTCCTTGTTGCTTGTTTGTCTTGTTTGGGTAGAGCCGGGAGACGAGTTTGCTAACGAGGAGCCCATTGAGTTTGCTTTTGAGGATCCAGTCAACTCTGACAACTGTGCAGGCAAGATGATCATACCCTCGAAATCACTACTATCTTTGCTATGCTAGTTTGCTCGCTCTTTTGCTATGCCATTGCTACGATGCCTACCACTTGATTTCAAGCCTCCCAAATTGCCATGTCAAACCTCTAACCCACCATGTCCTAGCAAACCGTTGATTGGCTACGTTACCGCTTTGCTCAGCCCCTCTTATAGCGTTGCTAGTTGCAGGTGAAGATTGGAGGCCGTTCCTTGTTGGAACATTTATTTACTTGTTTGGGATATCATTATGTTGCTATGTTATCTTAATGCATCTATATACTTGGTAAAGGGTGGAAGGCTCGGCCTCTCGCCTAGTGTTTTGTTCCAGTCTTGTCGCCCTAGTTTCCGTCATATCGGTGTTATGTTCCCGGATTTTGCATTCCTTACGCGGTTGGGTTATAATGGGAACCCCATGATAGTTCGCCTTGATTAAAGCTTTTCCAGCAGTGCCCAACATTGGTCTTACCATTCGCCACCTAGCCTTTTCTTTCCCTTGGGTTCTGTAGACTCAAGGGTCATCTTCTTTCAACCCCCCCGGGCCAGTGCTCCTCTGAGTGTTGGTCCCACCGAGCGATGTCCGGGGCTACCAGGGGCAACTCTAGGCTGGCCTACCCGACGTCTGGCTCATCTGAGTGTGCCCTGAGAAAGAGATATGTGCAGCTCCTATCGGGATTTGTCGGCACATTCGGGCGGTGTTGCTGGTCTTGTTTTAACCTGTCGAAGTGTCTAGAATTACCGAGATACCGAGTCTGATCGGAATGTCTTGGGAGGAGGTCTATTCCTTCGTTGACCATGAGAGCTTGTCATGGGATAAGTTGGGACTCCCCTGCAGGGATTGAACTTTCAAAAGCCGTGCCCGCGGTTATGGGCAGATGGGAATTTGTTAATGTCTGGTTGTAGATAACTTGAACCTTAACTTAATTAAAATGAATCAACTGAGTGTGTTACCGTGATGGCCTCTTCTCGGCGGAGTCCGGGAAGTGGACACGGTGTTGGAGTAATGTTTGCGCAGGTTGCTCTCTAGTTTCTTGCTCGCGCTTCGCCTCCTCTTCTCGCTCTCTTTTGCGGATAAGTTAGCCACCATACTTGCTAGTCGCTTGCTGCAGCTCCACCTATATTTTACCTTGCCTTACCTACAAGCTTAAATAGTCTTGATCGCGAGGGTGTGAGATTGCTGAGTCCCTGTGGCTCACAAATTACTATTACACCAGATGCAGGGCCTGATGATTCCACTCCAGGAGACGCGTATGAGCTCAAGTGGGAGTTCGACGAAGACTCTCAACGTTACTATGTTTCCTTTCCCGATGATCAGTAGTGGTGCCCAGTAGGGGGTGAACGGGACCATTGTCGCATGTTGGGTTCTCTTTTATTTTGGCGCCGTAGTCGGGCCATGAGTGTTTGGATGATGTAATGTTATTTATGTACTTGATTGACGTGGCGAGTGTAAGCCAACTATGTTATCTCCCCTTTATTATTTATATTACATGGGATGTTGTGAAGATTGTCTAACTTGCGACATATGCCTTCAATGCGATTATGTCTCTAAGTCGTGCCTCGACACGTGGGGGCTATAGTCGCATCGAGGTTGTTACAGCCGTGCCGTCGTAGCGAGGAGGCAGGTCCAGCTTGAACTTGCCCGGCCACGCGACACTGCGCAGTTCGGTGGTGTAGGCGCGGCAGCCTGTTGTGGCCACGGGGGGCCTTGGGTGATGGAGAGCCTGGTCCTGCATGTCCCCACGCGCCAGAGCAGGAGGATGGTCGTGACGTGCTGGAGCAGGGAGTGCCCGGGCAGCTTCTGGCGGGCGAGGGACTTCTTGGCAACTCTGCTCTTGCCTCGCTGGCACCTGACGGAGCAGGTTCCGCCCAGGGGCCACGCATCTTGGAGCCATGGCGTCTTCTTGAGGAGGAGGCGGCCGGGGCGCCGCCGGAGCCTCGTCGCCCGCGCGGGGCGGGGTGCGGTGCAGCGGAGCGGACGGCGCGGAGGAGCCCCCTGCGGCGCGGACAAGTTCGGCGACGCGGCCGAGCCATTCTTCGTAGAAGTCGTCGACGGGACGGTAGCGCAGGAGCTCGTTCGCCGCTATGAGTGCAGCCCGAGCCTCCATGGGCACGCGAAGCGCGCGGAACGAAGATCCAGCCGGGGCGAGTGAGGGAGTCGCAGCGTGGCCGTCTTGGCGCACGGATGGATGCTGAGATGATGCTTGCTGCTCGTCCCCCGCCGGGCCGGTGGTGGCGTTGACGGCGGGCGACGGGGAACGGCAAGGACGCCTGCCGACAGGGGCTGTCTGGGCGACGCGGGAAGCGAGGGCGGCCCGGTGCTCCGCGCGGGCCCGACGTGCGTCAGACATGGGCGTGATGGTCGGAGGAGAACGGAGCAGTGGAAGACGAATTCCGGCACACTCCCTACCTGGCGCGCCAAATGTCAGATTTCAGGTTCCGGCAGACCCTTGAGGTTCGAACACTGGGGTGCGCGCGGAGATTTCGCCTCCTACCTCCCTGCACCCCTCCGCCACGCTAGGATCAAAGCTACGAAAAGAACAACACAAGGGACGCAGGGGTTATACTGGTTCGGGCCACCGTTGTGGTGTAATACCCTACTCCAGTGTGTGGGGTGGTGGATTTCCTCTTGGGCTGATGATAATGGACAGTACAAGGAAGAACAACCTCGCGAGGGTCTGTTCTTGGCTGGGGCGATGAACTGCTGGGAGGAGTTCAGCCACCTTTCTCTCTCTCTCTCTCTCTCTACCACCTCTCTACTTGTCGAGTCCTTGGAGGAGACTGAGCCGAACCCCCTGCTACGCGGGTGGCAGGTCCTATTTATAGTGGCCCTGGTCCTCTCCCCAAATATTGAGCGGGAAGGGAGCCAACAATGGCGGGCTAATTTGAAGGGGGACAACAAGTATCAACTATCCTGACAAAAGTAGTCTTTGCCTGCGCAAAGCTCTGGTGATGACGCCGTCTTGGGCTCCACGGTGACCTCCATCTCATAGTCCTCCTAGTCTTGGTCTCGTTGCACCGAAACGGCAACCTTTGCCTGATGCCTCGGTACTCCGCGGCTGCACTTGCCCCCTTTGCACCAAAGAGGAAAGGAGGACGCTGCGCGGGCTGGCACCCGCCTGGCGCCCTGAGTCGTCATGGCTTGCGTCACGGGCACCTCGCAAGGTACCCCACCTTGATATCTGCGCCTCCTCGTGAGCCAGCCTGACGAGGCCGTGCCTGAGGAAGCTCCGTGTCGTCCGCCCCGCGAGGCTTGGCCCCTCGCGAGGGTCTTGAGTTTGTGCTGGTGAAGATGGGCCGTGCTGGGCCCCCCTTTGAGCCACGCCGCAGGCCGCAGGCAGGCAAGTCTGGGGACCCCCGTTCCCAGAACACCGACAGAAACGCCATGTGGAGGTTGATGGAGTGTGTACCATTTGTGGGTAGGAAGATGAATCAGTTCATCATGCACTCGTACGCTGCCCCCACGCTCAGAACTTGTGGAATGTTATGAGGCTAGTTTGGGACCTGCCATCAGAGGGGGTTCTTAGTAGAAGGGAACCAGATTGGTTGATGCTGCTCTTACACGAATTAAATGAGACCCAACAGATGCTTGTGCTCATGGTGCTATGGCGTGCTTGGCATATACATAATGAGTTGACTCATGACAAGCCACTGATTCCAGTAGAGGTGTCCAAGAGGTTCCTTTCTGATTATGCACAATCCCTGTTGAAGATCAAGCACTACCCACACGCGGATACTATCAAAGGGAAATTGCCGGTCTTGATAGAGTTAAGTAATTTTGTTCCTGTCACTAGCAGTACAAAATGTTTGGCCAATCCTGTTGCTTGGGAACCCCCATCGAAAGGACATGTCAAACTAAATTTCGATGCTCGTTCGTTGCCGCTGATGGGTCTGTGGGAGCGGGCATGGTAGTGCGTGATCACTTGGGCCAAGTAATTTTTGCGGCGTGTAGATGGTTGTTCCATTGCCCTGGACCATTGGAGTCTGAGATTGCTGCATGTGCTAACGGGCTTAACTTAGCTCTGCATTGGTCCCAGAAACCCATCTTGGTGGAAGCAGACTACGCTGAACTTGTGTCCATGATCAAGGCTGGACCGACGGATCAATTTAGTAGCATGTACCTTATTTCATAAATCACAGAGATGCTAAAGGAGAGACACTCCCAAGTTCAGAATATCACTCGTGCACAGAACAAGGTTGGACACGCTATGGCAGCTATAGGGTGTGGACAACAAAGGACGGCTTGTTGGCTCGCAAATGTTCCTCAGGAGATTAGCATTGTGGTTATGAACGATTGTAACACTATGATCAATTAAATGAAATGCTTCCCCTGCAAAAATAGTACTTGCCCCGTCTCGTTTTATAAGGCATGCACGTCGTTCTAGTTTGACAATTTAACTAGCTAAATATGTATTATATTTGATGAAAAATATATGTTTAGAAACTACATCCACTTAAGAATCTAATGATATACTTTTGGTGACATATAGCTCATATTTAGTTAGTCAAATCGATGACCTAAAACTACACGCACGCCCTATAAACCGAGATGGAGGAAGTACTAAGTACAAAGGGCATCGGGGTTGATCAATTCGACTTGCAACTATGTATCATACCATGTGAGCCACCCCCTAAGCCGCACCCCTGAGCCACCCTCCTACGTCGCGACTGTGCCGGTAGCCACTCCGGCTCCGGCGGCCACCTCCCCACATGGCGAGCTACGTCCAGCTCTCGGGCTCCACCTCTGCCACCTCGAGCCCTACCTCCATATCTAGCATGGCACGCCCCTCTTCGCCGCCATCCATGTATCACGCCCCCGCGTCTACTCCATCATCGCCGCCTGCTGCTTCGGTGGCCGACCCATCCGGCACTCCCTACTACCTCTTGAGCACTTACGTTGGTTTTCCCTTGAAGAGGAAAGGGTGGTGTAGCAAAGTAGCGTAAGTATTTCCCTCAGTTTTTGAGAACCAAGGTATCAATCCAGTAGGAGGCCACGCACGAGTCCCTCATACCTACACAAACAAATAAATCCTCGCAACCAACACGATAAGGGGTTGTCAATCCCTACACGGTCACTTACAAGAGTGAGATCTGATAGATATGATAAGATAATATTTTTGGTATTTTTATGATAAATATGCAAAGTAAAATAAAAGGCAATAAAAATAACTAAGTATTGGAAGATTAATATGATGGAAGATAGACCCGGGGGCATAGGTTTCACTAGTGGCTTCTCTCGAGAGCATAAGTATTCACGGTGGGTAAACAAATTACTGTTGAGCAATTGACAGAATTGAGCATAATTATGAGAATATCTAGGTATGATCATGTATATAGGCATCACGTCCGAGACAAGTAGACCGACTCCTGCCTACATCTACTACTATTACTCCACACATCGACCGCTATCCAGCATGCATCTAGAGTATTAAGTTCAAGAGAACAGAGTAACGCTTTAAGCAAGATGACATGATGTAGAGGGATAAACTCATGCAATATGAAATAAACCCCATCTTGTTATCCTCGATGGCAACAATACAATACGTGCTTTGCCGCCCCTACTGTCATTGGGAAAGGACACCGCAAGATCAAACCCAAAGCTAAGCACTTCTCCCATTGCAAGAAAGATCAATCTAGTAGGCCAAACCAAACTAATAATTCAAAGAGACTTGCAAATATAACCAATCATACATAAAAGAATTCAGAGAAGATTCAAATATTGTTCATAGATAAACTTTATCATAAACCCACAATTCATCGGTCTCAACAAACACACCGCAAAAGAAGATTACATCGAATAGATCTCCGCAAGAGAGGGGGAGAACTTTGTATTGAGATCCAAAAAGAGAGAAGAAGTCATCTAGCTAATAACTATGGACCCATAGGTCTGAGGTAAACTAATCACGCTTCATCAGAAGGGTTATGGATTTGATGTAGAAGCCCTCTGTGATCGATGCCCCCTCCGGCGGAGCTCCGAAACAGGCCCCAAGATGGGATCTCGTGGATACATAAAGTTACAATGGTGGAATTAGGGTTTTGGCTCCGTATCTGATAGTTTGGGGGTACGTAGGTATATATAGGAGAAAGCAGTACGTCGGTGGAGCAACAAGGGGCCCACGAGGGTGGAGGGCGTGCCCAGGGTGGGTAGGCGCGCCCCCTACCTCGTGGCCTCCTGGTTGATGTCTTGACGTAGGGTCCAAGTCCTCTGGATCATGTTCGTTCCAAAAATCATGTTCCCGAAGGTTTCATTCTGTTGGACTTCGTTTGATATTCTTTTTCTGCGAAACCCTAAAATAGGCAAAAAAACAGCAATTCTGGGCTGGGCCTCTAGTTAATAGGTTAGTCCCAAAAATAATATAGAAGTGTATAATAAAGCCTAAAATTGTCTAAAATAGAATATAATATAGCATGGAACAACCAAAAATTATAGATACGTTGGAGACGTATCAAGCATCCCCAAGCTTAATTCCTGCTCGTCCTCGAGTAGGTAAATGATAAAAACAGAATTTTTGATGTGGAATGCTACTTGGCACAATTTCAATGTAATTCTCTTAATTGTGGTATGAATATTTAGATCCGGAAGATTCAAGACAAAAGTTTAATATTGACATAGATATAATAATACTTCAAGCATACTAACTAAGCAATTATGTCTCTTCAAAATAACATGGCCAAAGTAAGTTATCCCTACAAAATCATATAGTCTGGCTATGCTCCATCTTCACCACACAAAGTATTCAAATCATGCATAACCCCTACGACAAGCCAAGCAATTGTTTCATAATTTTAATGTTCGCAAACTTTTTCAATCTTCATGCAATACATGAGCGTGAGCGATGGACATAGCACTATAGGTGGAATAGAATGGTGGTTGTGGAGAAGACAAAAAGGGAGAAGATAGTCTCACATCAACTAGGCGTAACAACGGGATATGGAGATGCCCATCAATAGATATTAATGTGAGTGAGTAGGGATTGCCATGCAACGGATGCACTAGAGCTATAAATTTATGAAAGCTCAACAAAAATAAACTAAGTGGGTGTGCATCCAACTTGCTTGCTCACGAAGACCTAGGGCATTTTGAGGAAGCCCATTGTTGGAATATACAAGCCAAGTTCTATAATGAAAAATTCCCACTAGTATATGAAAGTGATAACATAGGAGACTCTCTATTATGAAGATCATGGTGCTACTTTGAAGCACAAGTGTGGAAAAAAAGGATAGTAGTATTGCCCCTATATATATATATTTTTGGGGGGCCTTTTTTTGGCCTTTCTCCTTTTTTGGGACAATACTCTATGAATGATGATCATCACACTTCTATTTATTTACAACTCAATCATTACAACTCGATACTAGAACAAAGTATGACTCTATATGAATGCCTCCGGCGGTGTGCCGGGATAGCAATGATGCATGAGTGACTTATATGAAAGAATTATGAACGGTGGCTTTGCCACAACTAAAATGTCAACTACATGATCATGCAAAGCAATATGACAATGATGGAGCGTGTCATGATAAACGGAATGGTGGAAAGTTGCATGGCAATATATCTCGGAATGGCTATGGAAATGCCATGATAAGTAGGTATGGTGGCTGTTTTGAGGAAGGTATATGGTGGGTGTATGATACCGGCGAAAGGTGCACGGTATTAGAGAGGCTAGCAATGGTGGAAGTGTGAGAGTGCGTATAATCCATGGACTCAACATTAGTCATAAAGAACTCACATACTTATTGCAAAAATCTATTAGTTATCGAAGCAAAGTACTACACGCATGCTCTTAGGGGGATAGATTGGTAGGAAAAGACCATCGCTCGTCCCCGACCGCCACTCATAAGGAGGACAATCAATAAATACATCATGCTCCAACTTCTTAACATAACGGTTCACCATACGTGCATGCTACGGGAATCACAAACTTCAACACAAGCATTTCTCAAATTCATAATTACTCAACTAACACGACCCTAATATCACCATCTCCATATCTCAAAACAATTATCAAGTTTCAAACTTCTCATAGTATTCAACACACTCATAAGAAAATTTTATTTATTTAATCTTGAATGCCTCAAATAATTAAAGAAAATTACCATGCTGTTTAGTAGGACTCTCAAAATAATCTAAGTGAAGCATGACAGAACAATGGTTTCTATAAAACAAATCCACCGACGTGCTCTAAAAGATATAAGTGAAGCACTAGAGCAAAACCTATATAACTCAAAAGATATAAGTGAAGCACATAGAGTATTCTAATAATTTCCGAATCATGTGTGTCTCTATCAAAAAGGTGTGTGAAGCAAGGATGATTGTGGAAAACTAACAAATAAAGACTCAAATAATACAAGACGCTCCAAGCAAAACACATATCATGTGGTAAATAAAAATATAGCTCCAAGTAAAGTTACCGATAGAAGTAGATGAAAGAGGGGATGCCTTCCGGGGCATCCCCAAGCTTTGGATTTTAGGTGTCCTTAGATTATCTTGGGGTTGCCATGGGCGTCCCCAAGCTTAGTCTCTTTCCACTCCTTGTTCCATAATCCATCAAATCTTTACCCAAAACTTGAAAACTGCACAACACAAAACTTAAAGTAGAAAATCTCGTGAGCTCCGTTAGCGAAAGAAAACAAAACACCACTTCAAGGTACTGTAATGAACTCATTATTTATTTATATTGGTGTTAAACCTACTGTATTACAACTTCTCTATGGTTTATAAACTATTTTACTAGCCATAGATTCATCAAAATAAGCAAACAACACACAAAAAACAGAATCTGTCAAAAACAGAACAGTCTGTAGTAATATGTTGCTAACGCAAAATCTAGAACCCCAAAAATTCTAAAATAAATTGCTGGATGTGAGGAATTTATCTATTAATCATCTGCAAAAAAATAACTAAATAACACTTCCCAAATAAAAATGGCAGCAGTTCTCGTGAGCACTAAAGTTTCTGTTTTTTACAACAAGATTAACAAGACTTTCCCCAAGTCTTCCCAACGGTTCTACTTGGCACAAACACTAATTAAACACAAAAAACACAACCAAAACAGATGCTAGATAAATTATTTATTACTAAACAGGAGAAAAAAAGCAAGTAATAAAAATAAATTGGGTTGCCTCCCAACAAGCGCTATCGTTTAACGCCCCTAGCTAGGCATAAAAAGCAAGGATAGATCTAGGTGTTGCCATCTTTAGTTGGTAGTTATTTAATACTATATCTATCACCTTTAGGAGTTTCTTCCCTTTTATCAATAATCAAACTTCTAGGCACAAGATCAAAAAAATCATTAGTAGCAAATGGTTCCTTAATGATAGCAAGAAGATTAGGATGAATACTTATAGATTTGAGATCCGCGGTTTCCTTGCTAGAGGATTCACCCTTATTTTTAGGAACATACATAAGCTTGGCACTTTTAGTTGGAGGACTTGGAGTATTCTTTACGGAAGAAAAAGTGGTTCCCAAGTTGGTAATAATAACCTCAATTTTATCAATTCTAGTGGAATCATGATTTATACTTTCATTAACTATAGGTTCCTTCTCTTTAATATTTTTCAAAGTTACTCCTACTTTAGATCCATATTGGGTAATTTGTTTGTGGATCTTTTTATTGAAAGTTTCAATTAACTCAACGGTAGCAACTTTATTTTCAATAATTTCAAGTTTTTGCATTACATGCTCCAAAGTTAACATAGTTCCATTAATCATAAGAGGGGGTGAGCCAAACAAATCTATCATAGCATTATAAGAATCAGAAGTATGGCTACCCAAGAAATTCCCTCCAGTAATGGTATCAAGGATATATCTGTACCAAGGAGTAGTGCCTACGTAAAAACTGCGGAGAAGAACGGAAGTGGATTGCTTCCTGGTAGATCTATTTTGAGCATTGCAAATCCTATACCAGGCGTCTTTTAAAATTTCTCCTTCCCTTTGTTTAAAATTAAGAACTTCATTCTCGGGAGATAACATAGAAGATAAGGGACTAGCCATAATGACAAGCAAGCAATCCAACACACAAGCAAACGAGGAATAGGCAAAAAGAGGCAAATAGAGAAAGAGAGGGAGGATAGAGAGAGAGGGCAAATAAAACGGCAAGGGTGAAGTGGGGGAGAGGAAAACGAGAGGCAAATGGAAAATAATGTAATGCGGGAGATAAGGGTTCTGATGGGTACTTGGTATGTTGACTTTTGCATAGACCTCCTCGGCAACGACGCCAGAAATCCTTCTTCCTACCTCTTGAGCACTTGCATTGGTTTTCCCTTGAAGAGGAAAGGGTGGTGCAGCAAAGTAGCGTAAGTATTTCCCTCAATTTTTGAGAACCAAGGTATCAATCCAGTAGGAGGCCACGCACGAGTCCCTCGTACCTACACAAACAAATAAATCCTCGCAACCAACGTGATAAGGGGTTGTCAATCCCTACGCGGTCACTTACGAGAGTGAGATCTGATAGATATGATAAGATAATTTTTTTGGTATTTTTATGATAAAGATGCAAAGTAAAATAAAAGGCAATAAAAATAACTAAGTATTGGAAGATTAATATGATGGAAGATAGACCCGGGGGCCATAGGTTTCACTAGTGGCTTCTCTCGAGAGCATAAGTATTCACGGTGGGTAAACAAATTACTGTTGAGCAATTGACAGAATTGAGCATAATTATGAGAATATCAAGGTATGATCATGTATATAGGCATCACGTCCGAGACAAGTAGACCGACTCATGTCTGCATCTACTACTATTACTCCACACATCGACCGCTATCCAACATGCATCTAGAGTATTAAGTTCAAGAGAATAGAGTAATGCTTTAAGCAAGATGACATGATGTAGAGGGATAAACTCATTCAATATGAAATAACCCCATCTTGTTATCCTCGATGGCAACAAAACAATACGTGCCTTGCTGCCCCTACTGTCACTAGGAAAGGACACCGCGAGATCGAACCCAAATCTAAGCACTTCTCCCATTGCAAGAAAGATCAATCTAGTAGGCTAAACCAAACTGATAATTCAAAGAGACTTGCAAAGATAACCAATCATACATAAAAGGATTCAGGGAAGATTCAAATATTGTTCATAGATAAACTTGATCATAAACCCACAATTCATCGGTCTCAACAAACACACCGCAAAAGAATATTACATCAAATAGATCTCCACAAGAGAGGGGGAGAACTTTGTATTGAGATCCAAAAAGAGAGAAGAAGCCATCTAGCTAATAACTATGGACCCGTAGGTCTGAGGTAAACTACTCACACTTCACTGGAAGGGCTATGGTGTTGATGTAGAAGCCCTCCGTGATCAATGCCCCCTCCGATGGAGCTCCGTAACAGGCCCCAAGATGGGATCTCATGGATACAGAAATTTACGGCGGTGGAATTTGGGTTTTGGCTCCGTATCTGGTAGTTTGGGGGTACGTAGGTATATATATAGGAGGAAGGAGTATGTCGGTGGAGCAACAGGGGGTCCACGAGGGTGGAGGGCGCGCCCAGGGGGTAGGTGCGCCCCCTACCTCGTGGCCTCCTGGTTGATGTCTTGACGTAGGGTCCAAGTCCTCTGGATCATGTTCATTCTGAAAATCACGTTCCCGAAGGTTTCATTCCGTTTGGACTCCGTTTGATATTCTTTTTCTGCGAAACCCTAAAATAGGCAAAAAACAACAATTCTGGGCTGGGCCTCCGGTTAATAGGTTAGTCCCAAAAATAATATAAAAGTGTATAATAAAGCCCAATAATGTCCAAAACAGAATATAATATAGCATGGAACAATAAAAAATTATAGATACGTTGGAGACGTATCACTCCCTAGCAGCAGGTCAGGAACCGGAAGGAGCACCGGTCCCTGGTCTCCTACCCAAGTTTAGCTGGCTTGCTTTCCTCCTGCCTGCTGTGTTCTGCCATTCCACCATCACTCCATGGCTATTATTACAACTGCGGCGAGGATGACGGCCACATCTCGCGCAATTTCACAAATTCGACCAAATGTGTGTGTTGTGGTGGGCTTTATCACATCTCTCGTGGTTGTACTCACCCCAAGAGCCCGTCGGGCACGCGTCCCATGCGTTAGGCACCTGCTCTGCGCCAGCGCGTTCCTAGAGCGTCCTCTGGCTCCCTGCCACCGCCTCCCGGTTCGCCGCCCCCGGGCGTGGTGCGGTTCACCTCAGGGTCCCCCTGCTCCAGTTGCGGTGCACATGGTCCTCCCACCCCTGCCTCCTGGCCCCCTACTGGTTGGGGCTCTCTGTGTTGGGCGTGCGTGGGCGCAGGTAGCCAACATCGCCTCTGCTTCGTCCGTGGGGAGCGTGGCCAGACCGGGCTTCTCTGTCCCATCCACGTCGGGCGCTCTGCCGTGTACTGACACTGACCCGATGGTGGATTGTTGCTTCCTCGAGAGGGCAGCCGACATCTACGCTCTAGAAGACGAGCTGTCGCAGGTGATGGTGGTCTCCGTCGTGGGCTCAAGCTAGGTTGTGGCCTCGCCTCTACGGCCCAGGCGCTGTTTGCCGAGTTTGATCTCGGCCCCGCGACATGTCCATCCGCGCCTACTTCCGACAACATTTCCTCGTCCTTTGCAAGAACGTGGCCACGCGGTACAGGATGGTGACCATAGGGTATGCCGACGCACCACAGTTCTGCATTCTACTACGCCCTTGGCTTCGGTAGGCCAGGGTGATGGGCATTGTGATGCCGTTCCTAATGCAGCTATCTCTCGTGGGCGTTCCAACAAACACATGGACTAGACGCACCACTGACATGGTGCTCCGTGACCTCGGCATGTTGGTGAAGGTGGATGATCGTATGATGCGTCGGGATGACATGGCCGGCTTCCACGTATGGTTGCGGAGCGACAACCCGGCACGTGTCCTACCCCGACATATTCTGGTGTGGAGAAGCCAAGACGGTGAGGTTTGGGTGTTACGGAAGGTGGCGTAGATTCCCTATGGTACCCTATCGACATACTCCAGGAAGCGGAGCCGGTCAGGATCAATGGCGGGCTGTCGGTGCGGCAGCACCCTCCACCGCCGCCGCCATCGGATAATGATGAAGATCACGTGAGGATGGTGGGACTGGCAGCCACCCGGGTGCATGGCATCTCGGTGCCCGCCTACAGGGAGGGGGGCTTGCTCTTGGCCAACCAGGGGATCTGCCGGTAGGTCAGGCATGCCCTCCATCAATGACAATGGCACGAGTTCAAAATTCGACAGCCGCAGAGGTGCCTGCGCATTCCGGTGGTTGTGTTGGCGTCACAGATGGGGCCGTTACTGACGTCCAAAGCGTGATAGGCCGGTTGGAGCCTTGGGAGCCTCTCTCTGGCCAACAGGTGGAAAGTCGAGCAGGGGATCAGAGGATAGGTGTGGAAAGCCGTGCTGGCCCTGGGTCACGTTGTGACTCTATCTCCCCCTGCCAGGGCCCCCTCGCAGAACAAGTGGAAGCGGGGTCGCCTGCCTCGGTGACGCTCCAAAGGTGACATGGCTTTGACGCGAGGCGGGACGCGACCAATGGGAACTCGCCCTCGGATCCTGGTCGGTCAGTTCTGGCTTTCCAAATCGAGACAATTGAGTTGTCCATGCTGGCCGGGGCCTGCCACATGCAGCCACCATCGTGATAGCATGCGGATGCGGTCAGGCCGCTGGGCATGCAACCAACCGCATCTACGTAGGTGGAGCCGAGCCCGTCGTGCGAGGGGACGGATCCCATACAACTTTCAACCCCCTAGCCCCCCCCCCTCGTCTACATTCCAGCAGAGTTTGGAGGAGGCTGCAGTTGAGCATTCTTCAAGCAGCGAAAACCAGGGCCAAGCGCAGGAGTGGGACACCTTCCTGGTCAGCCTATCTGAGGAGGTAACTATGATGGCACAGAACGGGGCGGGGCTTCAGGCACCACAGGCCACCCAAACCGCTGCACGCGCCCGCCTGGATGCGTTTTGTGCCCAAGTGCAATGGGTGCTCTCTCTCATCCTGCCACCTCCGGCAATGCATGCCCCCCCACCGAAGAAGCGGTCGAGACAACACAAACAGTTAGCAGTAACCACCCCCGGCGGAGCATGCGCCTAACAAGTGGGCAGGGGAGTGGATCAGCAGCCAACAAGCAACAACAAATGATCATCTGCAAGCTTTATTTGGCTCATGAAGGCGACGAGGCGCTGCAGGCATACATTCGTCTCTTTGACCAACTATTGAGCGACACACACATCGTAGCAGTCCTTGCGTTGTTTGCCTGGGAGCCCTTAGTCCTCCCAATGCAGGAAGGGGTAGAGGAGGTGAGGGCTTAAGGCCACTCTCCTCGGTGGTAGTGGTGGGCGAATCTCATGGTTGCGCAACCTATGCAGGTGCTCGTGTGGAATGTCCATGGATTAAACTCCCTGGCCAAGCGTCATTCTATCTTCCAAGTGGTGGCTTCGGTAGACCCTAATATTGTTTGTTCCTAGGAGACCAAGATGGAGATTGTAACTCTGGATGTTGTCAAACAATGTCTCGGTAATACATTTGGGAGCTTCTTTTATCTCCCGACGGTCGAAATGTGTGGTGGAATTTTGCTGGCATGGGACCCGTTGGTGGTCACATTATCAAACCCTCACCCCCTGATAACACTCTGTCAGCCTTAGTGCAGCCCTTAGGGGCTCCGACATGGTGGCTTACGGGCGTCTATGAGCCGACCTAGGATGCGGCAAAGGTCAAGTTCATGCAAGAGTTGGTGGATGTGCAGGAGTTGATAGTTGGACCATGGATGATTGTCGATGACTGATGTAGCTTAAACTACGCCGATATTTCCCCAAAGAGGAAGGGATGATGCAGCACAGCTACGGTAGGTATTTCCCTCAGTGATGAGACCAAGGTCATCGAACCAGTAGGAGAACCACACAACACCACGAAAACAGCTCCTGCACACAAAGAACAAATACTTGTAACCCAACATAAGAGAGGGGTTGTCAATCCCTCACGGGTAAAAAGATAGGTAAAATTGTAGTAGATTGGATAAATAGATCTCGCAAGAATGCGAGATAAAATAAATAATAATAAATTACAGCAAGTATTTTATATTCTTAGATTAATATATCTGAAAATAAAAGCAAATAAAAATAGATCGCGAAGGCAAATATAATAAAGAAGAGACCCGGGGGCCATGATTTCACTAGTGGCTTCTATCGAGAAAAATAGCATATGGTGGGTAAACAAATTACTATTGGGAAATTGATAGAGCCTCAAATAATCATGACGATATCCAGGCAATGATCATTATATAGGCATCACGTCCAAGATTAGTAGACCGACTCCTGCCTACATCTACTACCATTACTCCACACATCGACTGCTATCCAGCATGCATCTAGTGTATTAAGTTCATGGAGAAATGGAGTAATGCAATAAGAATGATGACATGATGTAGACAAGATCTATTTATGTAGAAATAGACCCCATCTTGTTATCCTTAATAGCAATGATACATACGTGTCGGTTCCCCTTCTGTTACTGGGATCAAGCTGTTGGAAATATGCCCTAGAGGCAATAATAAAAGCATTATTATTATATTTCCTTGTTCATGATAATTGTCTTTATTCATGCTATAATTGTGTTATCCAGAAATCATAATACATGTGTGAATAATAGACACCAACATGTCCCTAGTAAGTCTCTAGTTGACTAGCTCGTTGATCAACAGATAGTCATGGTTTCCTGACTATGGACATTGGATGTCATTGATAACGAGATCACATCATTGAGAGAATGATGTGATGGACAAGACCCAATCCTAAACATAGCACAAGATCGTATAGTTCGTTTGCTAGGTTTTTCCAATGTCAAGTATCTTTTCCTTAGACCATGAGATCGTGTAACTCCCGGATACCGTAGGAGTGCTTTGGGTGTACCAAACGTCACAACGTAACTGGGTGACTATAAAGGTATACTACGGGTATCTCTGAAAGTGTCTGTTGGGTTGACACGGATCAAGACTGGGATTTGTCACTCCATATGACGGAGAGGTATCACTGGGCCCACTCGGTAATGCATCATCATAATGAGCTCAAAGTGACCAAGTGTCTGGTCACGAGATCATGCATTACGGTACAAGTAAAGTGACTTGCCGGTAACGAGATTGAACGAGGTATTGGGATACCGACGATCGAATCTCGGGCAAGTAACATACCGATTGACGAAGGGAATTGTATACGGGGTTGCTTGAATCCTCGACATCGTGGTTCATCCGATGAGATCATCGAGGAGCGTGTGGGAGCCAACATAGGTATCCAGATCCTGCTGTTGGTTATTGACCGGAGAGTCGTCTCGGTCATGTCTACATGTCTCCCGAACCCGTAGGGTCTACACACTTAAGGTTCGGTGACGCTAGGGTTGTAGGGATATGTATATGCAGTAACCCGAATGTTGTTCGGAGTCTCGGATGAGATCCCGGACATCACGAAGAGTTCCGGAATGGTACGGAGGTAAAGAATTATATATAGGAAGTGCTATTTCGGGCGTCGGGACAAGTTTTGGGGTCACCGGTATTGTACCGGGACCACCGGAAGGGTCCCGGGGGTCCACCGGATGGGGCCACCTGCCCTGGGGGGCCGCATGGGCTGTAGGGGGTGCGCCCTGGCCCATATGGGCCAAGGGCACCAGCCCCAAGAGGCCCATGCGCCTAGAGATCAAGAAGGGAAGAGTCCCAAAGGGGGAAGGCACCTCCTAGGTGCCTTGGGGGGAGGGATTCCTCCCTTGGCCGCACCCCCCTAGGAGATTGGATCTCCTAGGGCCGGCGCCCCCCCTTGGACTCCCTATATATAGTGGGGGAAGGAGGGCCTCTCATAACACATCTTTTGTGCCTCCCTCTCCCTCTCCAACACATCCTCCTCCTCCATAGTACTTGGCGAAGCCCTGCCGGAGTACTGCAGCTCCACCACCACCACGCCGTCGTGCTGCTGCTGGAGCCATCTTCCTCATCCTCTCCTTTCCCCTTGCTGGATCAAGAAGGAGGAGACGTTACGCTGACCGTACGTGTGTTGAATGCGGAGGTGCCGTCCGTTCGGCGCTAGGATCTCCGGTGATTTGGAACACGTCGAGTACGCCTTCCTCATCCCCGTTCTTTGAACGCTTCCGCGCGTGATCTACAAAGGTATGTAGATGCAATCAGATCACTCGTTGCTAGATGAACTCCTAGATGGATCTTGGTGAATCCGTAGGAAATTTTTTGTTTTCTGCAACGTTCCCCAACAGTGGCATCATGAGCTAGGTCTATGTGTAGTTCTTTTTGCACGAGTAGAACACAATTTGTTGTGGGTGTAGATGTTCTCAACTTTCTTGCCGCTACTAGTCTTATCTTGCTTCAACGGTATTGTGGGATGAAGCGGCCCGGACCAACCTTACACGTACGCTTACGTGAGACCGGTTCCACCGACTAACATGCACTAGTTGCATAAGGTGGCTGACGGGTGTCTGTCTCTCCCACTTTATTGGAGCGGATTCAATGAAAAGGGTCCTTACGAAGGGTAAATAGAAGTTGACAAATCACGTTGTGGCTTTCACGTAGGTAAGAAAACGTTCTTGCTAGAACCCTACTTCAGCCACGTAAAACTTGCAACAACAATTAGAGGACGTCTAACTTGTTTTTGCAGCAAGTGCTTTGTGATATGATATGGCCAAAGTTGTGATGAATGATGAATGATATATATGTGATGTATGAGATGTTCATGCTATTGTAATAAGAATCACGACTTGCATGTCGATGAGTATGACAACCGGCAGGAGCCATAGGAGTTGTCTTTATTTTTTGTATGACCTGCGTGTCATTGAGAAACGCCATCTAAATTACTTTACTTTATTGCTAAACGCGTTAGCCGTAGTAGTAGAAGTAATAGTTGGCAAGAAACTTCATGGAGACACGATGATGGAGATCATGATGATGGAGATCATCGTGCCATGCCGGTGACAAGATGATCATGGAGCCCCAAGATGGAGATCAAAGGAGCTATGTGATATTGGCCATATCATGTCACTATTATTATTTGATTGCATGTCATGTTTATCATGTTTTTGCATCTTGTTTGCTTAGAACGACGGTAGTAAATAAGATGATCCCTCATAATAATTTCAAGAAAGTGTTCCCCCTAACTGTGCACCGTTGTGACAGTTCGTTGTTTCGAAGCACCACGTGATGATCGGGTGTTAGATTCTAACGTTCACATACAATGGGTGTAAGACAGATTTACACATGCAAACACTTAGGTTGACTTGACGAGCCTAGCATGTACAGAACTGGCCTGGGAACACAGAAGACCGAAAGGTCGAGCATGAGTCGTATAGAAGATACGATCAACATGAAGATGTTCACCGATGTTGACTAGTCCGTCTCACGTGATGATCGGACACGGCCTAGTTAACTCGGATCATGTTATACTTAGATTACTGGAGGGATGTCTATCTAAGTGGGAGTTCATTGAAGTTTTTGATTAGATGAACTTAATTGTCATGAACTTAGTCTAAAATTTTACAATATGACTTGTAGATCAAATGGCCAACGTAGTCCTCAACTTCAACGCGTTCCTAGAGAAAACCAAGCTGAAAGACGATGGCAGCAACTACACGGACTGGGTCCGGAACCTGAGGATCATCCTCATAGCTGCCAAGAAAGATTATGTCCTACAAGCACTGCTAGGTGACGCACCTGTTCTCCCTGCAGAAGAAGACGTTATGAATGCTTGGCAGGCACGTACCGATGACTACTCCCTCGTTCAGTGCGGCATGCTTTACAGCTTAGAGCCGGGGCTCCAAAAGCGTTTTGAGAGACATGGAGCATATGAGATGTTCGAAGAGCTAAAAATGGTTTTCCAAGCTCATGCCCGGGTCGAGAGATATCAAGTCTCCGACAAGTTCTTCAGCTGTAAGATGGAGGAAAACAATTCTGTCAGTGAGCACATACTCACTATGTCTGGGTTGCATAACCGCTTGACTCAGCTGGGAGTTAATCTCCCGGATGACGCGGTCATTGACAGAATCCTTCAGTCGCTTCCATCGAGCTACAAGAGCTTTGTGATGAACTTCAATATGCAGGGGATGGAAAAGACCATTCCTGAAGTATTTGCAATGCTGAAATCAGCAGAGGTAGAAGTCAAAAAGGAACATCAAGTGTTGATGGTGAATAAAACCACTAAGTTCAAGAAGGCAAGGGAAAGAAAGCTTTCAAGAAGGACGGCAAGGGAGTTGCCGCTCCCGGCAAGCAAGCTGCCGGGAAGAAGCCAAAGAATGGACCCAAGCCCGAGACTGAGTGCTTTTATTGCAAGGAAAGTGGTCACTAGAAGCGGAACTGCCCCAAATACTTAGCGGACAAGAAGGCCGGCAAAACAAAAGGTATATGTGATATACATGTAATTGATGTGTACCTTACCAGCACTCGTAGTAGCTCCTGGGTATTTGATACCGGTGCGGTTGCTCACATTTGTAACTCAAAACAGGAGCTGCGGAATAAGCGGAGACTGGCAAAGGACGAGGTGACGATGCGCGTCGGGAATGGTTCCAAGGTCAATGTGATCTCCGTCGGCACGCTACCTCTACATTTACCTTCGGGATTAGTTTTAAACCTTAATAATTGTTATTTAGTGCCAGCTTTGAGCATTAACATTGTATCAGGATCTCGTTTAATTCGAGATGGCTACTCATTTAAATCCGAGAATAATGGTTGTTCTATTTATATGAGAGATATGTTTTATGGTCATGCTCCGATGGTGAATGGTTTATTCTTAATGAATCTCGAGCGTAATGCTACACATGTTCATAGTGTGAGTACCAAAAGATGTAAGATTGATAATGATAGTCCCACATACTTGTGGCACTGCCGCCTTGGTCACATAGGTGTCAAACGCATGAAGAAGCTCCATGCTGATGGACTTTTAGAGTCTCTTGATTACGAATCATTTGACACGTGTGAACCATGCCTCATGGGTAAAATGACCAAGACTCCATTCTCAGGAACAATGGAGCAAGCAACCAACTTATTGGAAATCATACATACTGATGTGTGCGGTCCAATGAGTGTTGAGGGTCGCGGTGGCTATCGTTATATTCTCACCCTCACTAATGACTTGAGTAGATATGGGTATGTCTACTTAATGAAACACAAGTCTGAGACCTTTGAAAAGTTCAAAGAATTTCAGAGTGAGGTTGAGAATCAACGTGACAGGAAAATCAAGTTCCTGCGATCTGATCGTGGAGGAGAATACTTGAGTCACGAGTTTGGCACACACTTAAGAAAATGTGGAATAGTTTCACAACTCACGCCGCCTGGAACACCTCAGCGTAATGGTGTGTCCGAACGTCGTAATCGCACTCTATTAGATATGGTGCGATCTATGATGTCTCTTACTGATTTACCACTATCTCTTTGGGGCTATGCTTTAGAGATTGCCGCATTCACTTTAAATAGGGCTCCGTCGAAATCCGTTGAGACGACACCGTATGAATTATGGTTTGGGAAGAAACCTAAGCTATCGTTTCTAAAAGTTTGGGGATGCGATGCTTATGTCAAGAAACTTCAACCTGAAAAGCTCGAACCCAAGTCGGAAAAATGCGTCTTCATAGGATACCCTAAAGAAACTATTGGGTATACCTTCTACCTCAGATCCGAAGGCAAGATCTTTGTTGCCAAGAATGGATCCTTTCTGGAGAAAGAGTTTCTCTTGAAAGAAGTAAGTGGGAGGAAAGTAGAACTTGATGAAGTATTACCTCTTGAACCGGAAAAGGGCGCAACTCAAGAAAATGTTCCTGAGGTGTCTGCACCGACTAGAGAGGAAGTTAATGATGGTGATCAAGATACTTCTGATCAAGCTCCTACTGAAATTTGTAGGTCCACAAGGACACGTTCTGCACCAGAGTGGTACGACAACCCTGTCTTGGAAATCATGTTGTTAGACAACGGTGAACCTTCGAACTATGAAGAAGCGATGGCAGGCCCGGATTCCGACAAATGGCTAGAAGCCATGAAATCCGAGATAGGATCCACGTATGAAAACAAAGTATGGACTTTGACTGACTTGCCCGTTGAGCGGCGAGCCATAGAACATAAATGGATCTTTAAGAAGAAGACAGACGCGGATGGTAATGTGACCATCTATAAAGCTCGGCTTGTCGCTAAGGGTTATCGAAAAGTTCAAGGGGTTGACTACGATGAGACTTTCTCACCGGTAGCGAAGCTAAGGTCCGTCCGAATCATGTTAGCAATTGCCGCATTCTACGATTATGAGATATGGCAAATGGACGTCAAAATGGCATTCCTTAATGGTTTCCTTAAGGAAGAATTTTATATGATGCAGTCGGAAGGTTTTGTCGATCCTAAGAATGCTAACAAGGTGTGCAAGCTCCAACGCTCGATTTATGGGCTGGTGCAAGCATCTCGGAGTTGGAACATTCGCTTTGATGAGATGATCAAAGCATTTGGGTTTACACAGACTTATGGAGAAGCCTGCGTTTACAAGAAAGTGAGTGGGAGCTCTGTAGCATTTATCATATTATATGTAGATGACATACTTTTGATGGGAAATGATATAGAACTCTTGGACAGCATAAAGGCCTACTTGAATAAGAGTTTTTCAATGAAGGACCTTGGAGAAGCTGCTTATATATTAGGCATCAAGATCTACAGAGATAGATCAAGACGCCTCATAGGTCTTTCACAAAGCACATACCTTGATAAGATATTGAAGAAGTTCCATATGGATCAGTCTAAGAAGGGGTTCTTGCCTGTGTTGCAAGGTGTGAAATTGAGCTCAGCTCAATGTCCGACCACGGCAGAAGATATAGAAGAGATGAGTGTCATCCCCTATGCCTCAGCCATAGGTTCTATTATGTGTGCCATGCTGTGTACCAGACCTGATGTAAACCTTGCCGTAAGTTTGGTAGGAAGGTACCAAAGTAATCCCGGCAAGGAACACTGGACAGCGGTCAAGAATATCCTGAAGTACCTAAAAAGGACTAAGGAAATGTTTCTCGTTTATGGAGGTGACGAAGAGCTCGTAGTAAAGGGTTACGTCGACGCTAGCTTCGACACAGATCTGGATGACTCTAAGTCACAAACCGGATACGTGTATATTTTGAATGGTGGGGCAGTAAGCTGGTGTAGTTGCAAGCAGAGCGTCGTGGCGGGATCTACATGTGAAGCGGAGTACATGGCAGCCTCGGAGGCAGCGCATGAAGCAATTTGGGTGAAGGAGTTCATCACCGACCTAGGAGTCATACCCAATGTGTCGGGGCCAATCAAACTCTTCTGTGACAACACTGGAGCTATTGCTCTTGGCAAGGAGCCCAGGTTTCACAAGAAGACAAGGCACATCAAGCGTCGCTTCAACTCCATTTGTGAAAATGTTCAAGATGGAGACATAGATATTTGTAAAGTACATACGGACCTAAATGTAGCAGATCCGTTGACTAAACCTCTCCCTAGAGAAAAACATGATCAACACCAGAATTCCATGGGTGTTCGATTCATCACAATGTAACTAGATTATTGACTCTAGTGCAAGTGGGAGACTGTTGGAAATATGCCCTAGAGGCAATAATAAAAGCATTATTATTATATGTCCTTGTTCATGATAATTTTCTTTATTCATGCTATAATTGTGTTATCCAGAAATCGTAATACATGTGTGAATAATAGACACCAACATGTCCCTAGTAAGCCTCTAGTTGACTAGCTCGTTGATCAACAGATAGTCATGGTTTCCTGACTATGGACATTGGATGTCATTGATAGCGAGATCACATCATTAGGAGAATGATGTGATGGACAAGACCCAATCCTAAACATAGCACAAGATCGTATAGTTCGTTTGCTAGGTTTTTCCAATGTCAAGTATCTTTTCCTTAGACCATGAGATCGTGTAACTCCCGGATACCGTAGGAGTGCTTTGGGTGTACCAAACGTCATAACATAACTATGTGACTATAAAGGTATACTATGGGTATCTCTGAAAGTGTCTGTTGGGTTGACACGGATCAAGACTGGGATTTGTCACTCCATATGACAGAGAGGTATCACTGGTCCCAATCGGTAATGCATCATCATAATGAGCTCAAAGTGACCAAGTGTCTGGTCACGGGATCATGCATTACGGTACGAGTAAAGTGACTTGCCGGTAACGAGATTGAACGAGGTATTGGGATACCGACGATCGAATCTCGGGCAAGTAACATACCGATTGACGAAGGGAATTGTATACGGGGTTGCTTGAATCCTCGACATCGTGGTTCATCCGATGAGATCATCGAGGAGCGTGTGGGAGCCAACATAGGTATCCAGATCCTGTTGTTGGTTATTGACCGGAGAGTCGTCTCGGTCATGTCTACATGTCTCCCGAACCCGTAGGGTCTACACACTTAAGGTTCGGTGACGCTAGGGTTGTAGGGATATGTATATGCAGTAACCCGAATGTTGTTCGGAGTCCCGGATGAGATCCCGGACATCACGAAGAGTTCCGGAATGGTACGGAGGTAAAGAATTATATATAGGAAGTGCTATTTCGGGAGTCGGGACAAGTTTCGGGGTCACCGGTATTGTACTGGGACCACCGGAAGGGTCCCGAGGGTCCACCGGGTGGGGCCTCCTGCCCCGGGGGGCCACATGGGCTGTAGGGGGTGCGCCTTGGCCCATATGGGCCAAGGGCACCAGCCCCGAGAGGCCCATGCGCCTAGAGATCAAGAAGGGAAGAGTCCCAAAGGGGGAAGGCACCTCCTAGGTGCCTTGGGGAGGAGGAATTCCTCCCTTGGCCGCACCCCCCTAGGAGATTGGATCTCCTAGGGCCGCCCCCCCCTTGGACTCCCTATATATAGTGGGGGAAGGAGGGCCTCTCATAACACATCTTTGGTGCCTCCCTCTCCCTCTCCAACACATCCTCCTCCTCCATAGTGCTTGGCGAAGCCCTGCCGGAGTACTGCAGCTCCACCACCACCACGCCGTCGTGCTGCTGCTGGAGCCATCTTCCTCATCCTCTCCTTTCCCCTTGCTGGATCAAGAAGGAGGAGACGTTACGCTGACCGTACGTGTGTTGAACATGGAGGTGCCGTCCGTTCGGCGCTAGGATCTCCGGTGATTTGGATCACGTCGAGTACGCCTTCCTCATCCCTGTTCTTTGAACACTTTCGCGCATGATCTACAAAGGTATGTAGATGCAATCCGATCGCTCTTTTCTAGATGAACTCCTAGATGGATCTTGGTGAAACCGTAGGAAATTTTTTGTTTTCTACAACGTTCCCCAACACAAGCACCATAAGATCGAACCCATCACGAAGCACCTCTTCCCATGGCAAGAAAAATAGATCTAGTTGGCCTAACTAAACCAAAGATTCGAAGAAGAAGTATGAGGCTATAAGTAATCATGCATATAAGAGATCAAAGAAACTCAAATAACTTTCATGGATAAAAACATAGATCTGATCATAAACTCAAAGTTCATCGGAACCGAACAAACACACCGCAAAAAGGTTACATCATATGGATCTCCAAGAGACCATTGTATTGAGAATCAAAAGAGAGAGAGGAAGCCATCTAGCTGCTAACTACGGACCCGTAGGTCTACAATGAACTACTCACGCATCATCGTTGGGGCACTAATGAGGATGATGAACCCCACCGTGATGGTGTCTAGATTGGATCTGGTGGTTCTGGAACTTGCGGCGGCTAGAATTGATTTTCGTCGACTCCCCTAGGGTTTCTGGAATATTGGGGTATTTATAGAGCAAAGAGGCGGTGCGGGAGGCCACCGAGGTGGGCACAACCCACCTGGGCACGCCTAGGCCCCCAAGCGCGCCCTAGTGGGTTGTGCTCCCCTCAGAGCCCCCCTATGGTATTTCTTTGGCCCAACAGGTGTCTTTTGGTCCAGAAAAAATCTCCAAAAAGTTCGTTGCATTTGGAATCCGTTTGGTATTGATTTTCTGCGAAGTAAAAAACAAGCAAAAAATAACAACTGGCACCTGGGCACTATGTCAATAGGTTAGTCCCAAAAAATGATATAAAGTTGCTATAAAATGATTGTAAAACATCTAGGAATGATCATATAACAACATGGAACAATAAAAAATTATAGATCCATTGGAGACGTATTAGTGACTTTAACCTCTTAGTGAATCTGGAGGACAAGAACAATGACTCCATCATCGACTAATGACTGCTTCTGGTCGAAGCTCAACAGGTTGGAACTAGAAGAGACCTACTTGAATGGGAGGCGGCATACTTGGTTGAACGAGCGGACTCGCGCCACTTTGGAGAGGATTGATCACGTTTTTGTGACCAACTGCTAGGAGGATCTATGCCCTTCATGCTTACTAACTGCGTTGAGCTCGATGGTGTTAGATCATTGCATGTTTTTGGTGGACCTAAACACAAATTTCCATTTTGGGAAATGTTTCAAATTCAAAGCATTTTGGCCCAAGGCATTGGGATTCATGCAAACAGTGCAAGAGGTGTGGCCAAGGTTGGAAAAAGCGGTAGGCGTAAGCGAGGCGGTTGGCCTTCGCCTAGTGCCTAGCCAGTGCCTAAGCGCCCTAGGCGCGGCCTAGGCGGTAATATAGTTTTTACTTGTAGTGTACTTGTGTTTATTATATGGGTGTTGATATTAATTTAGGGTATATAAATAAGTTAATTACCGACTACTGCCATTGGAATATAACTTGTTTGGCATATCAGTGCAGTATGTGGCATGATTTCTTGCTTGCCCTGCCTAGACCTCCATTTATGCCCTAGGCGAGGTGTTTGGCCATTTCCTAGCGCTTATGCGTGCCTAAGCGCCTCCAGGTAATGCCTTTTACAATAGAGGGTGTGGCACGCCATACCATATGAGGGAACTCCTTTTACTATGCTGAACAATAAACTGCGGGAGTGACAAGTGGATTGGGAACATTCGCATGCAGATCACCATCACTCTGAGATGATCCTACACCTGGACATAGCCATGGAATCGAGAACTAAGTAGGGCTGAGTTCGAGCTTCGTAAGCTCCTCAAGAGGAAATTGCTAGGGATGTCCTCTCTTCATAGGTCCATCACAAGACAACACTCGAGGCTACTGCACTTGAAAGAGTGGGATGCTAATACAAATTTCTTCCACTGACATGCTAAGCACAAGAAATGGAAGAATGTGACTGTCGGATTTTGGGTTTCGCAGACCCTTGAGAGGTTCGAACTCTGGGTGTGTGCGAAGAACTCAATCTCCCCAGTCTGCCTACTCGCCAATGTCACAGCCTAGCTCAACAAACTTGAAGGAAAAGGGGTCACAACAATTTACCCAGGTTCGGGCCACCTTGCGGTGTAAAACCCTACTCCTGCTTTGTGGTGGATTGGCCTCGAGGGGCTGAGGATGAACTAGTACAACAGGAGAACAACCTCAGGAGGAGGAGTGTTCTTGAGCTCAAGTGAGCTAGTGAGCTGATCAGGGTGGAATGGATCCACCCCTCTATGGTGGTGGCTAGGTCCTATGTAGCGACCTGACCTCAGATGGTCAAGTCTATGTGCTTCAGTGTCATCCCTGGTTCGGTAATGCTGACACACACAGTACTCGAAGGATTTATAACAGAGTAGCAATCACACACTTATTACATCGAATGTCTCAAAAGAGAACTTATTACAATAAATATGGCTTAAGGCCATCTAAATAAGATAACAACAGACGACTTGGAAGATAAAGTGAGTCCATCAACTCCAACGGCATAGCTGAGTGCACGACAACCGACCTATGGCACCTTACTCGTCGTCTGAAAAGTCTGCAACATGATACGTTGCAGCTCGAAAATGGGTCAGCACATGGAATATGCTGGCGTAGTAACACAGTAGAGCAAAGAACAGATAAATGCTATCACTACATGCATATATGGCTGGTGGAGGCTCTATGGTTACAATGTTTTTGCGAAAAGCCAATTTTTCCCTACAACAAAGGAATATATTTTATTTAACTATCATGGTAGTTGAAACAACATTGAGAATGGTACCCCCCATCTCAATCCCAATTAAAACTAATTATCAACCCAACAAATTAATTTAAAGTGATGAGATCCATAGGATAATTCAAGAACCAAATACTCAAGATGTCCATAACCGGGGACACGGCTAACCATGATTAGTTTGTACACTCTGTAGAGATTTGCGCACTTTTCCCCACAAGACTCGATCTCCTCCATTGGATTTCTCGCACTACATGGTGTTTGAGAAACGGATGACTGAGACACAGTGTTTCAGAAGCATTAACTCTAACCCTGGGTAGACCGTACCAACCTACATCCCCTACATCCGCTAGTCTACCACTGGAAGAGTTCACGCAACTTACTCAACTATGCTAGAGCCCATAATAGCTTGTGGCTGCACATGGAAGTTTCAAGCATGAATAATCTTATGATCCCTTTGTGCCTGGGTGGCAGACCATAGGAGGATCACACGGTAAACCACGGGATCTCCTAGGACAACACTGGTATAGCCCCAGGTGCCCACAAGCAATCCACCCAGATGTGTATTAAAGTTGCCACCTTAAGTTGAACCATTAATTAAAAAACTCACATCTGTCATGGATACTCTCAAACCCAAACCACGTCTACGAGCATAGCATGGCAATATAAGCATAACGTAGAAGTAACTCCCAAGGGTTTGATAATAAAACAGGTAATAGGTTCTACCTCATCATCTACTTCCCAGACCCACATGTTAAGAGATCCTACTCATGCAATGTGTGAGGGTTGAACTAATGCATGAAAACTGGATAATAAAGGGGTATGATCAAAGTGTTACTTGCCTTGCTGGTGATCTGCAAATCCTAAAGACTCGTAGTAGCATGCTTCGCACTCCGGGAATTCTATCGCAAATAAACAATAGCATACATAAGCAATCAAGCAAAGAAGCAAGGGGAAAACTCAAATAAGAAGATCTAACCAGAAAGTTCAACTGAAGAAATCCGGTTTGCAAAAAGAATCAAATCAAACGAAGGAACGAAACTCAAACTACGAAAGAAACAATATCCGATTACTAAACTGGACAAAAGTCAAATTTTACAGTACCAAAATCTTGTTCAAGTTGGTTAAACAGAAAGAGGGCTTCGAGATGAAGATTTAGGCGCTTGTTTGGGTAAACGAGCAAAAAGATAAACTAAAACGAAGATTAGGGCAGGAATCGCGATCGAAAATAATCATGGAAAAACCCTGGTAAATAAAACGAGACGAATAGGCTAACGAACAAACGTTCGTTGTCTGCAGCTAACTGACGAACAACGTTCGTTAAAACGAATGTACAAACGAACGTCCGCTATATAACTAAACCGTGAAAAAAACCGAACGAATTGAAACGAAAAAAACGAATCTAGGGTTTCTAAAAAACGAACGGTTAACCGAAAAGAAAAAACGAACGGCGGCGGCGGCAGCTACCTCCGGCGAGGCTCCGGCGGGGCGGCACGGCATCGAGGTGCTCCGGCGGCGGCGAGGGGCGAGAGGCGGCGGCGTGGTGCGCAGGCGGCAGCGACGTCGGGTGATGGGGTGGTGGGTGGCGGAGAGGGGCGGCGACGGCGGGGTACTTATAGGGGGGTCGGGTGAGGTCAACGGCGAGGTCCAACGCGGCGGCAGCGGCGGGCGGTGGCGGGGCGGCCTGCTCGGCTGGGCTTCGGCCTAGTCAGGCGGGAAACTTTTTTAAACTGATTTCGTCGGAAAAATCCTAGAAAATAAAATAAAAAATCTAAAAATACCAAAACAAATTTTCGCCGTCTAAATAGAATATTTAGAACATAGTGAACATTTTCTTGGCCCTAAAATGAAATTTTGAAAAATGCAAATTTTTCTAATTCAAATAAAATAGCCACAAAAATCCAAATAAAATTACTTATTTCATTTTAATATTTTACCTCTAATATTTCATTTATTTTGGAGAAGTCATATTATCTCCTCTCATATATTTTAATTAGAAATATTTTCGAAGAGGAAAAATAATTAAAACCAAATGATCCTCTTTTCAAAATTTGAGGGAACTCAAATATGAAAATAACGAAATTCCCAACTCTCTCTGTGGGTCCTTGAGTTGCTTAGAATTTCGAGGATTCAGGAAACGAAATGCGGTAAAATATGATATGCATGAATGACCTATGTATAACATTCCAAATTGAAAATTTGGGATGTTACATCCTATTTATAGTGGCCTTGGTCCTCTTCCCAAATGAAGGCGGGAAGGGATCCCACAACGGCCAAATTCAGAAGGGGACAACTAGTACATGCTATGCTGACAAAATTAGTCTTTGCCTGCAAAAGCCTCTGGTCGTGACGCCGTGGTGGGCTCGACGATGACCTCCGTCCTGCCGTCCTGGCGGTCTTAGTCTTGTTGCACGGGAATGGAAACCTTTGGCTGATTCCCCGGGACTCCGTGTCTGTGCTTGCCTCCTTAGCACCAAAGAGGAAACTGGTACACTAAACCCGATGGCGCCCGCCTGGCCGCAAGCTGAGGCTTGCGTAGAAGTCTCCACTCCTCGGGAGCCAGCCTGAGGTGGCTGCTCCTCGTGGAGGTCTTGGTGTCATCCGCCTCATGAGGCTTGGCCCCTCGCGAGGGTCTTGAGTTGTTGATGCTGGAGCTCGGCCGTACCGGGCCATCGGTGAGCCACGCCATGGGCCGCGGGCAGGCAAGTCTGGGTACCCCCATTCCCAGAAAGCCGATAGTAGCCCCCGGGCCCAAGGCGCGCTCGGACTTGGCTTCGAGGTGAATCCAAAGGGCAAGTGCAAAGCGCCGCGGGCCCTAACCACCTACGGCCTTGGTCGACGCATGGCAATTGATGGGACGTGGGCTTCTCCGCTTCCCCATGCGGCCTCGGCAACCGTTCGACTTGACGAGTCCCTGCTGCACGCAGAGAAAAAGCCATCATTGCGTGGGATCGTGGAGACCGGTGGCTGGCCTTCCTCAGAGTATAAATGAGGGGAGGGGCGGAGCCCCTCTTGCTCATCTTCGTCTTCTCGCTGCTCGCTCCTTCTTCTTCCTCTTCGTCTCGCTGTCTTGCAGAAGTTCTCATGGCACCGACGAGGAAGTTCACCACAGCTGAGAAGGGGAAAGCACCCAAGGAGGGTCGGACTTGCCACCACCCAAGAGGGGGCAAGGCCACCCACGCAAGCATGCTACGACCCTGGTGGTAGCTCCTCAAGGGCATGGGCGCACTTCTTCGGGGGCCGGTGTCGCTTTGGGTGGCCGCAGCGATGCTTCTTCTCGAGGTGGGGGCCTCCAAGGGTGAGGCAGCCCCTGTGATGAGGGGAGGTGTGCCATGGTTGCACGGCCTCCTCAGCCACGCTTCCATTTGGCGGATGTGCTCCCGAAGTTCTTCGTGTGGCCGGAGAGGCGCGCCGGCACCTGGCTCCAGCTTCCATGTTCCTTTGCCGGCGAGTTGCCGGCCATGGGGCTTGACAGCCTCTGGCTGCAAGCTGACGGCTGCTGCTGCAGGGCCTCGTGGGCCAGGGTAGAGGTCACCGCCGCAGGCACGTGGCCTTGACCTATGGTTGGCAGGCGTTCGCCCGCGCACGAGGCCTGACGGGAGGTGCACCCTCCACTTCAAGTATGACGGCCTCGCGACCCTTTTCATGAGGGTGTTCAGGGTGGACGGCTGCCGCGCAGGGTGTTGCCCCGAGGATGGCAGCAGCGATGATGAGCTTGGCCTTGACGATGGCCGCGATGACGACGAGGGTGGGCTTGCCCTTGGCGACGCCCACGCCTCCCCCTAGTGGCGGCGGCTCCTCCTTCGGTGAGAGCACCAGCAGTGGCGGCTATGATCAGTCGCCCCGCCGCCGGGCTTAGATCGGGGAAGGCGACGGGTCATCTCGCCGCCGTGCTCCGGTGAAGCGAGAGGAGGACTCGGGCTGAGTCCGGGGCTGCCAGAGCCTGGCTTCAGGAGCTGCTATGGCCGCGCGGGCCACTTTTGTTTAACATTTTCTTCCTCCTGCATTTTGAAAAAAGTAGAGGGCCTCACTGGGGTGTGTAATGAACTATGGCGCTTACGCCCCTATGCTATGCTTATTATTTGGATGTTATGCCATGATATCTATGTTCCGAGTAGGCGTGGTTTGGGTAACTTAACTTGATATGCTTGCGGCAGTTTCCTGCCTCGCGAGGGCGCGCCTCTTGAGCGGCGTTCGGTGGAGCTCCCTTCCTGATGACTAAGGAGCCGTTGTAAAGCTGCAGGGTTATTAGAAAGCTTGGCGGGGTGTCTCATTATTCCTCGTGTGAGCCCCCAGGCGTGGGTTGGTTGGGGTTGGTACACCACGTCGCACTGCCCGGAGGCACGAACTTAAGAGGGTGCATGATAACTCACAAGTATAGGGGATCACAACAGTTTTTGAGGGTAGAGTATTCAACCCAAATTTATAGATTCGACACAAGGGGAGCCAAAGAATATTTAAGGTATTAGCAGCTGAGTTGTCAATTCAACCACACCTGGAGATTAATTATCTGCAGCAATATGATTAGTAGCAAAGTAGTTTGATAGTTTTTTATAGTAGTGACAGTAGCAACGGTAACAGTAACAGTGATAGCAGTAATTTATAGTCAGTGTAACATTGATGATAGCAGTAGTAACTTAGCAGAAACAATAAGGATAAATTCGTAGGCATTGGATCGGTGACTTGTTGGATGATATTCCTCATGAGACATTTATAACCTAGGGCGATACAACACTAGCTCTAGTTCATCGATATAATGTAGGCATGTATTCCGTAAATAGTCATACGTGCTTTATTAAAAGAACTTGCATGACATCTTTTGTCCAACCCTCCCGTGGCAGTGGGGTCCATATTGGAAATTAAGGGATATTAAGGCCTCCTTTTAATAGAGAATCAGAACAAAGCATTAACACATAGTCAATACATGAACTCCTCAAACTACGGTCATCATCGGGAGTGGGCCCGGTTGTTGTCACTCCGGGGTTGCCGGATCATAACCGTAGTAGGTGACTATAACTTGCAAGATTGGATCTAAAACATCGATATAATGATGAATTCATAAATGGTTCAGATCTGAAATCATGGCACCCGAGCCCAAAGTGACAAGCATTAAGCATGGCAAAGTCATAGCAACATCAATATAAGAACATAGTGGATACTAGGGATCAAGCGCTAACAAAACTAACTCGATTACATGACGAATCTCATCTAACTCCTGACCGACCAGCGAGCCTACGAAGGAATTACTCACTCCCGGTGGGGAGCATCATGGAATTGGCGATGGAGAAGGGTTGGTGATGATGAAGAACGAAGATCCCCCTCTCCGGAGCCCCAAACGGACTCCAGATTTTCCCTCCCGAGGAAGAATAGGGCTTGACGGCGGCTCTGTCTCGTGGGTCGTGATAATTCTTTCTCCCTTATTTTTTTCTGAAATAATGTGAATTTATAGTATCATGGGGGTCATCAGCGGGGCCACCAGGTGGGTACAACCCACCTGGGCGCGCCAGGAGAGGGGGCGCGCCCTGGTGGGTTGTGCCCACCCAGGTGCCCCTCTCCGGCAGGTCTTGGCTCCAGAAATTCTCTTTATTGATATAAAAAATCCTCAAAAAGGTTCGTTCCATTCAGAGAACTTTTATTTCTGCACAAAAACAACACCATGGTAGTTCTGCTGAAAACAGCGTCAGTCCGTGGTTAGTTTCATTCAAATCATGCAAATTAGAGTCCAAAACAGGAGGAAAAGCATGAGAAAAAGTAGATACATTGGAGACGTATCAACTCCCCCAAGCTTAAACCTTTGCTTGTCCTCAAGCAATTCAGTTGATAAACTGAAAGTGAGCAAGAAAAACTTTTACGAACTCCTTTGCTCTTGTTTGCATAAATAAGCTTAAACAGCACCCATGTTTTGAGCCAACATTATAACTAACCATGTCAGCAATAACTCTTAAAGATTATAATGACTCATATCAATGACATAATTAGCTTGCAAGCAATAATAAGATATCTCCAACACCAACACGTTGTCAAAACAACCATGATATAATATGACAATAATGGTATCTCGCTAGCCCTTTCTAAGAGCGCAAAACATAAATGCAGAGCACCTCCGAAGTTCAAGCAGCGACTAAACATTGTAATTCATGGTAGAAAAGATCCAGTCATGATGCACCCAACATTAGCTATACACAATGCATAAATCATGACCGCCGCGCTCTTCTCAATTTCTAGCGCTTGTTTTTAGAAGGTGGTGATAGAACATAAAAGTAAATAGATAGTTCCTTCACAGAGGGGAGCAGTGATTTGCAGAGGTGCCAGAGCTCAATTTTTAAAATAGAGATAAATGAAATTTTCAGACATGCACCCTTCTCATTCACTTCACGACCATCAGTTATCAACATCTTCCATGCTAAGCATGCTAGTGGTGGTTCCCAAGCGGAAAGTAAAGGTTTTGACTCCATTGGGAGTTTTTGTTTGATCATGTAAGAGATGAACTCTTTTTGTATTTTGCAGTTTGGGACTGGGCATCCCTATTACCACCCATTTCCTCGTGCGATGGTGAGTGAATAAACACTCGACCTGAGGATAACATGCTTAGCACGAAAGATATCGACCACCTCCTATCGTTCCATGAATGATCCAGGCACACAAAATAGATAATTTTTTAGAAGTTTTTAGAGGTGGCACATGCAAATTTACTTAGGACGGCAGGGAATACCGTATATAGGTAGGTATGGTGGACTCATCTGGAATAACTTTGAGTTCAAGGTTTTTGATGTACAAGCAGAATCCCCACTTAGTATAGGCGAAGGCTAGCAATTTTAAGATTGGGAAGCGGCCAACTAGAGAGCAACAACAATTATGACCAGGCATTATGCATAAGTAACATTGGACACTAGCATGAGTAGGATATGAACACCATGAACATAAACATTATAGAGGCTATGTTGGTTTTGATTCAACTACATGCATGAACATGTACCAAGTCAAGCCACTCAAACATTTGAAGGAGGATACCATATCATCATACTACATCATAATCATTTTAACACTATGTTGATATCCAAGATAAATCATTATCCACTCCCAGCTACTTATGCATGGCATGAGAAACTATAATCTCTAATTGTCATTGCAAACATGTTTAATCATAACGGGCTGAATCATGGGCACTAGGTTAAACATATTTACATAGACAAGACAAGTCGAGTTCATACCAGTTTGTCCTTGCCACGACCAGCTCATCGAATATCGTCATTATTGCCTTTCACTTGCACGACCGAATGATATAAAAATAATAATAATGCAAGAGTGCCATGGACTAAGGTGGAATCTGCAAACATTTTATTCAACAGGAGAAGACAAGGTAAAATGTGCTCTTGTTAGTTAAACGGTTATTCATGTGAGAGCCACTCAACATTTTCATCATAGTCTTCTCTTCGGTAAGACTCGAATAAAAGAAAAGAGATTCAGAGAAACACAATGAAATATTTTTGGAGTTTTTGGTTTTCTTCAGCAAGTAAATGAAAAGCAAAAATGAGGAAAATTATTTACACGGGAAAGCTCCCAACAAGCAAAAGAAGAACAAGGAAATCTTTTTGGGTTTTCTTTTTAGTGCTACTACTAAGCATGCATAGAAAGTAAATTACTACAACTAATTTTTTTGGTTTTTTCTAAAGTTGTCCAAACACACAAGAAGAAAGCAAGAAAATAAATCTAAGCATGGAGGATACAATAAAAAAGTGTGAACGCCGACAAATGAAATGACATGTGAACATGAATATAATGTCGGTGGGAACACGTTCTCCCCAAGCTTAGGCTTTTGGCCTAATTTGGTAGTGAATCAGTATCCTGGAGGGTAGTATGGATCCTGAGGAGCAGGCATCCACTCATCCACTGCTGAGGAGCGGGCATCCACTGATCCCACTATGGAGGTGCCTGTGCAGCCTCTGCAGCAGCATGAGCATTCCAGTAGGCGAGGATGTCTACATGCATAATATGTTATCCGCCTCTGGAAACAGAATCAAACAAAGCAGGTGCAGGCAAGGGGATAACATCACGAGTGGCAATGTTATAGACCAAGTTATAAGGAATGGCAATGTCAGGATGATTATGTGCAATAAAGTGATGGTGATCCATGGCTGCACGGTCTAGGTAAACTGTGGTAAGAGGGAAATCATGAGGGCGTATCTCAACCTCGAAGTGAGCCGCCAAGCGAGTAGCATAAATCCCACTGTGTATTTTACCCTGAGATTTATTAAGATGGAGGCGACGAGCCATGATAGCTCCCAAGCTATATGTGTTGTCTCCCTTAATTGCACGACGTAAAACAGCAAGGTCTGGTGAACTAAGTGCACCCACCTTCTCCCTAGCAAGCAAGCATCTGGTAATGAAATATTCAAAGTAACGAACAACATGAAAATGTAAACTACCGACAGTGATGGCTGACACTCTCCTCTCATCACCCACTGTCAAAGTGCGACAAAAATCCTCAAACTCAGCCGGCCTAGGCTCGGCCAAGCTCACGTCAGAAGGGATCAAGCATGTGTCACAAAACTCAGTAAGTGGTATCTGATGATTTTCAGCATATAAATCAAAGCTCACTTCAGGAGGATTATTTCTAGGCAAGAAAGTAAAGTTTTGAACGAGCATATTTGTGATGATTTGGTGTTGGTCACACTCATCTGCGATGAAGTCGGTGAGACCGGCATTGGCAATGAATTGCATGAACTACTCATGAATTCCAGCTTCTTGCGAGAATGGGATGTGCGGCCATTCGCACGGCCGTACCTCTGCCAACCTCCGAGGGTGGAGATCATTGTCAAAAGACTCCCCAATAACACCCTTGGAGTTCTTCCTTGAGCCATATTTCCTGAAGATATTCATGTCCGCGTACAATTTTCTGAAAATAAAATTTTTGGAGTGACAAAAATTTGTCAACAAAACTTTATAAGATTGGTAGCAACTACTCATAGGGATACATAGAGGCCATAACAAGCATGGAAACAACTTAGAACACTAAGAATTCAACATGCAAGCACATCTACAACAGCACCAAGAGTAGCTATTTATTCAATGTATAAACCACTAAAACAAAAACTAATTGGACAATGGTGGAGTCACATACCAAGCAACAATCTCCCGAAACAGTTTCAGAAATGGTGCTTCGAGCAAAGAGATCGAAATCGGCAGTAAAATGAGCAAGAACACGGGAGAGAGAGGGAGAGTGGTTTTTTTCTAGAGGTAGGTGACAATGTGGGACAACGAGATAAGTGAGGGGGCCCATGTGGGGACCACAACCCCCCAGGGTGCGCCAGGGGGTGCTGGCGCGCCTAGGTGCATTGTGCCCACCTGGTGCACCCCCCCTGGTTATTTTTGCACCAAAAAATCTTAAATATTCAGGAAAAAATCATAAAACAATTTCAGGGCATTCCGAGAACTTTTATTTTTGGGTCATTTTTTATTGCACGGGAAAATCAGAAAACAGATAAAACATGGCATTTTATTTTATTTAACTAATAAAAACAGAAAAACAAAAGGTAGGGACAGAAAGTAGTGCTTACTAAATTCATCAACTTCATACCGTTCAAAAAAGATTCATTAATAAGGTTGATCAAGTCTTATTAACAACCACTTTCGATTAGCATGAAACCGAAGAACTTTTGTAAATCACTAAGTTACCTCAATGGGGATATGGATTTCCCCAACAATAAGCATTTCATATTTCTTTTTGACAGTAGGTAGAGGTATTTGAAAACTTCCAATAGTGGTTGTCGGAGATTTTTCAATAACATTAATACCATTCACTTGGAATTGTTTCTCTGGGAAGTGCACCATACGCTCATTACCATTAATATGAAAAGTGACCTTGCTTTTATTGCAATCAATAACAGCCCCTGCAGTATTCAAGAAGGGTCTACCAAGGATAATCGACATGTTGTCGTCCTCAGGCATCTCAAGTATAACAAAGTCAGTCAAAATAGTAACATTAGCAACAACAATGGGCACATCCTCACAGATACCGATAGGTATGGCAGTTGATTTGTCAGCCATTTGCAAAGGTATTTCAGTAGGTGTGAGTTTATCAAGTCAAGTCCTTTATATAAATAGAAAGGCATAACACTAACACCAGCTCCTAAATCACACAAAGCAGTTTTTACATAATTCTTTTTGATAGAGCAAGGTATAGTTGGTGTTCCAAGATCTCCAAGTTTTTAGGTACTCCATATTTAAAAGTATAATTAGCAAGCATAGTGGAGATTTTAGCTTCCGGTATTTTTCTCTTATTTGTGATGATGTCTTTCATATACTTTGCATAAGGAGGCATTTTCAGGATATCAGTCAAGCGAGTACACAAAAAGACTGGCCTCAGCATTTCAGCAAAGTGTTCAAATTCTTCTTCATCATTCTTTTCAGTTGACTTAGGTGGAGAAGGCATGGGTTTTTGAACCCATGGTTCTCTTTCTTTACCGTGTTTTCTAGCAACAAAGTCTCTTTTGTCATATCTTTTATTTTTAGCTTGTGGGTTATCAAGATCAATAGGTGGTTCTATCTCAAAATCATTATCTGGTTCTTTATCATTGGTTGGTTGAGAGTCTCCATGAACCTCATCATTATCTTTTTCATTATTACCAGGTGAGTGTTCATTACCAGATTGGGTTTCAGCATCAGAGATAGAAGTTTCATTTTCATTGTCAGGAGGTTTTTCTATTTCAAGTTCACTAGAAGTGTGCAAAGTCCTATCATTTTTCTTTTTCATTTTCTTTCTAGAAGGACTAGGTGCACTGGTGTTATTTCTTTGTGAATCTTGTTCAATTCTTTTAGGGTGACTGAGGGAGTCCTGGATTAGGGGGTCTCCGGACAGCCGGACTATCTCCATTGGCCGGACTGTTAGACTATGAAGATACAAGATTGAAGACTTCGTCTCGTGTCCGGATGGGACTCTACTTGGCATGGAAGGCAAGCTAGGCAATACGTATATGGATATCTCCTCCTTTGTAACCGACCTTGTGTAACCCTAACCCTCTCCGGTGTCTATACAAACCGGAGGGTTTTAGTCTGTAGGACAACAATCACAACATACAATCATACCGTAGGCTAGCTTCTAGGGTTTAGCCTCTCTGATCTCGTGGTAGATCTACTCTTGTAACACCCATATCGTCAATATTAATCAAGCAGGACGTAGGGTTTACCTCCATCAAGAGGGCCCGAACCTGGGTAAAACTTCGTGTCCCTTGCCTCCTGTTACCATCCGGCCTAGACGCACAGTTCGGGACCCCCTACCCGAGATCCGCCGGTTTTGACACCGACATTGGTGCTTTCATTGAGAGTTCCTCTGTGTCGTCGCTGTTAGGCTTGATGGCTCCTACTATCATCGATGGCGATGCGGTCCAGGGTGAGACTTTTCTCCCCGGATACATCTTCGTATTCGGCGGCTTTGCACTGCGGGCTAATTCTCTTGGCCATCTGGAGCAGACCGAAAGCTACGCCCCTGGCCATCAGGTCAGATTTGGAAGTTGGAATTACACGGCCAACATCCGTGGGGACTTGATCTTCGACGGATTCGAGCCATAGCCGGGAGCGCCGCACTGTCGCGATGGGTATGACCTAGCTCTGCCATCGAACGGTACCCCACAGGCCGCGCCCGCATCAGCTCCGACCCTTAGCTCGGAGCCAGCTGCGCTAATCGAGGACGGGTGGCTAGACACCACCTCAGGGGCTGCAGTCTCAACGGCGATCGAGCCGAACACCAGCATAATCCTCTGCGCAGCCCGTGACTCCAAGGTGCCGGACTCTCCTCCGGACCCCGAACTATCCGCGCCCCTGCCAATCGAATCCGACTGGGTGCCGATCATGGAATTCACCGCTGCGGATATCTTTCAGCACTCGCCCTTCGGCGACATTCTGAATTCACTAAGGTCTCTCTCTTTGTCAGGAGAGCCCTGGCCGGATCATGGCCAACAGGACTGGGATACGGACGACGAAGAAATTTGACGCCCACCCACCACCCACTTTGTAGCCACTGTCGATGATTTAACCGACATGCTCGACTTCGACTCCAAAGACATCGACGGTATGGACGACGATATTGGAGACGAACATGAGCCAGCACCTATAGGGCACTGGAAGGCCACCTCGTCGTATGACATATACATGGTGGATACACCCAATGAAGGCAACGGCGACGAGATAGCGGAGGATGACCCCTCCAAGAAGCAACCCAAACGCCAACGTTAGTGGCGCCGCTCTAAGTCCCGCCAAAGCAAAAGTGGTGATACCGGCACAGGAGATAATAACACTCCGGATAGCGCCGAAGATAACAAAAATCCCCTCCGGCAAGAGTTAGATTAGGAGGATGAAGGAGCCAACTCTCCTGAGAGAGCGGCTGGTGGAGAGGAGGAGGTCGACAATTACATGCCCCCCTCCGAAGACGAGGCAAGCCTCGGCGACGATGAATTCACCGTACCAGAGGATCCTATCGAACAAGAGCGCTTCAAGCGCAGGCTTATGGCCACGGCAAATAGCCTGAAGAAAAAGCAGCAGCAGCTTCAAGCTGATCAAGATCTGCTAGCTGACAAATGGACTGAAGTCCTCGCAGCCGAGGAATAAAAACTCGAGCGTCCCTCCAAGAGTTACCCAAGGCGCAGGTTACTACCCCGACTGGAGGAAGAAGCGTATGATATGGCTGATCGGCCACCTCGTGGCCGCGATAGAGAGACATTCCTGCCGAAAGCTCAGCCTCCAGCCCAATGCCATCCAAATAAAAAGGCATGGGGAGATACGCCAGACCTACGAGACATATTGGAGGACAAAGCAAAGCATTCAAGATCGATCTACGGATCACGAGGGCATACCACTCTACGAGACAGTAAACGTCACGCCGGATACACTAAAAGCAAATCCGGCCGGGCCGAACACAGCGGGCAGGACCCATACGAGCTGCGTCGTGATATAGCCCAATACAGAGGCGCACACACCCCTTATGCTTCACAGACGAAGTAATGGAACATCAATTCCCAGAAGGTTTCAAACCTGTAAACATTGAATCATACGATGGCACAACAGATCCCGCGGTATGGATTGAGGACTTCCTCCTCCACATCCACATGGCCCGCGGTGATGACTTACATGCCATCAAGTACCTCCCACTAAAACTCAAAGGACCAGCACGACATTGGCTTAATAGCTTGCTAGCGGACTCCATTAGCTGTTGGGAAGATCTGGAAGCCGCATTCCTCGACAACTTTCAGGGCACTTATGTGCGACCACCAGACACTGATGACTTGAGCCACATAATTCAGCAGCCAGAAGAGTCGGCCAGGCAATTCTGGACTCGGTTCCTTACAAAGAAAAACCAAATCATCGACTGTCCGGATGCGGAGGCTAGCCCGACACCTTGGTTAGGAAAAGCCGAAATCTATGGCAGCCCTCACGACGCTCATGACCCGCTTTTGTGCGGGAGAAGACAGCTGGTTGGCTTGCAGTAATAACATATCAAAGAACCATGGTACCTCAGATACCAAGGACGGCAATAGCAGGTCACGTCGCAACAAGCATAAGCGCTGCATTAACGGCGAAAGTACTGAGGATACGGCAATCAATGCCGGATTCAAAGGCTCTAAACCCGGTCAGCGGAAAAAGCCATTCAAACAAAGTATGCCGGGTCCGTCCAGTTTGGACCATATACTCGACCGCTCGTGTCAAATACACGGCACCCCAGACAAGCCAGCCAATCAAACCAACAGGGACTGTTGGGTGTTCAAGCAGGCCGGCAAGTTAATTGCCGAAAACTAGGACAAGGGGCCGCATAGCGATGACGAGGAAGAACCCCGGCAGCCGCACACTGGAGGACAGAAGAGGTTTCCCCCGCAAGTGCGGACGGTGAACATGATATACGCAACCCACATCCCCAAGAGGGAGCGGAAGCGTGTGCTCAGGGACGTATATGCGTTGGAGCCAGTCGCCCCAAATTTCAACCCTTGGTCCTCCTGTCCGATCACCTTCGATCGCAGGGACCACCCCACCAGTATCCATCACGGTGGATTCGCCGCACTGGTCCTAGACCTAATCATCGATGGATTTCACCTCACTCGAGTCCTCATGGACTGCGGCAGTAGCCTGAACCTGCTTTATCAGGACACAGTGCGCAAAATGGGTATAGACCCCTCAAGGATCAAACCCACAAAGACGACCTTTAAAGGCGTCATTCCAGGCGTAGAGGCCCACTGCACAGGCTCAATTACACTAGAAGTGGTCTTCGGATCCCCGGATAACTTCCGAAGCGAAGAGTTAATCTTCGATATAGTCCCGTTCACCAGTGGTTATCACGCGCTGCTCGGACGAACCGCTTTCGCTAGATTCAATGCGGTACCACATTATGCATACCTCAAGCTCAAGATGCCAGGACCTCGCGGAGTTATTACAGTCAATGGAAACACAGAGCGCTCTCTCCGAACAGAGGAGCACACCGCGGCCCTCGCAGCAGAAGCGCAAAGCAACCTCTCAAGGCAATCTACCAGCTCGGCGTTTCAACGCCCGGACACTTTCAAGCGCGCTCGGGGCAATCGGCAAATAGACCGCCTGGCGCGATCTGAGCTCGCGTAGCAATACGACGGCCACCCCAATCCAAGCCCAACGACGTTGTTCGTGCCACGCATACGTAATTACGCATTAAAATTCCATGGGCACAGATGGGGAGGGGGAGGCACAACTACGGCACGCCCCAAAACGCGGCCTAAACCACACCAGGGGCTTCCCGTTCGGTTATTTTTCTTTTTCTTTCAGGACTTCAATCTCTGGTAACACTGTCCGGCAGCTCTATTGCCGAACACATGATACAGCAACCAAGGAGGCCGACGACTACGGAATTCCCAGGTGGATTAGAGATTTCATATAATTCCTCAGCTCGCCATTGGAAGGGACATAGTCCTACTCTTTTGCTCATTACACTATCTGTATCACTCTGCTTTAATGCAAATTTTTAATATACAATGCATGAAATTATGACTATTATCGCATTTTTGTTATATGTATAGATATATATGTGTTCATTACTGACGCCTAGCAACGGTACACTCTGGTACGGCCAATGCACCAGGGGCTTACGTACCCACAATATGGTGTGAAAAGTCCGAACACTTTCACAAGTGCGGCACCCCGAACTTATAGCATTATATGCATCAGCTCCGAATCATGTCTTTGGTCAAATGTTGGGTTTTCCCGGCTCCTATGTTTTGGTACCTTACGTTCCGCTCTATCGGCTAAGGTAGCGCTAGGAGAACTACTGCGATTGTGCCCCGGTTCTGCCGGGCCGAGCACCTCAGTAGAGAAAGCTAAAACTGAATGTCATGATAAGGCGAGAGACTGGTCACTGTTCGGCGAGGTTTTTCGAGTCCCTAAAGACTTATGCCGCTTAGGGCGAGGGGCCGGCTCCGTCGGGCTTACAGGCGTGTATCACGCCCCGAATTTGGCCTTCCGAATACCAGGGGCTTCGCCGAAATTTAAAATTATAGAATTCTATGGCTAAGTGAGATTAATAAAGCATTATTAGTCCGGTTGCCTTGTTCGTTGTGCTGAGAACCTCCCTCGAAGGACCGAAACATGGGGTCAAGAGTGCTCAGGTTTATCCCGAACACCCCGGCACTCGTGGCATGGGGGCAGAAGCTGAGGACTAGCCATCTCTCAGATTGGATAAACAGCCAAACAAAAGGTAATATTTTAAATTCAGACAAGCGTTGCATAGCGCATATGAAACAAGTTTTCATTACACATGATAAAAAACGAGCAAGTCTCATTCAAATATTACATTTTGTGAACACTCATCCGCGATAAGAAGGGCGCCCGGCAGAACACCCTCGTAGTACATCTCGGGGTGGCGGTGCTCCTTGCCTCCGGCGGCCCCTCCTTGATAAGCTTCACGGTGTCTAGCTTGACCCACTGCGTTTTCACACGGGCGAAGGCCCGACATGCACCTTCAATACAGACGGATTGCTTGACGACCTCCAACCATGGGCAGGCATCCACAAGCCGCCTGACCAGGACGAAGAAGCTGTTCGGAAGGGTGTCGCCAGGCCACAACCGGACTATGAAGCCCTTCATGGCGTGATCGGCCGCCTTATGTAGCTCGTCCATCTGCTTCAGCTGGTCGCTCATTGGCACCAGATGTTCGGCCTCAGCATACTGAGACCAGAACAACTTCTCCATTGAGATTCTGTCCTCGGCCTGGTAGAATAGTGTGGCATCGGACACATTGCCGGGCAAATCTGCGAATGCTCCTGAAGAGCTCCGGATTCGGGTAAGTAATCGGTAATTCACCATTGCATGCTTGCTTTGCATATAGAAAGCCTTACTCGCCGCTATCTTCTTCATCGTGTCGATCTTCTGAAGGGCCTTCTGGGCCTCGGCCTTGGCACTCTTTGCCGCTCTCACGGGCCGCGGCAAGCTCAGACTCTCTCGTCTTCAAGTCAGGCTCCAACGCCTCGTGCTTCGTCACGAGAGCTTGGAGCTCTTGTTGCACCTCGCCCACCCGAGCCTCGTGCCTCTCTCGCTCGGTGCGCTCCTGGGCTGCCTTTTCTTCGGCCTGGGACAGCGCTTGCTTCAGGGTCGCCACCTCGGTCGTGGCCCCTGGCAAACATACAATGATTCTGTCATTTAGCAATCGCGTCCTTTTTCTCATCTACAAACGGGGTATCACTTACCCTTGTTCTCCTCGAGCTGCCTCTTAGCAAGGCCGAGCTCCTTCTAGGACCCCTCGAGGGCCTCCTTCAATACGGCGACCTCCACAGTTAGTGCGGCGGATGCCGGCAGCAAAGCCTGCACATGCATATTGACATACTTATATTAGACTCCTGCGATATTATTTGATCCTCTGTTCGGCTTTTCTTTGTGAACACCGAACAAAGCATCAGGGGCTACTGTCTATGCAGTAACACTTCTACTACATTTTAAAACACTTACCTCGAAGCCTGTTAGAAGGCTAGTACAGGCTTCAGTCAATCTGCTCTTGGCGGACTGAACCTTCTGGTCACCGCACTCATGATAGTGCGGTGCTCCTCCTTGATGGAAGCGCAGTGAAGCGCTTCCAACATAGTGTCCGGCGCCTCTGGATGGACAGAGGTCACCGGCACAGGCGTCTCACCCTCCTTAGAAGGGGACCGCCTGTTGGGGAACATTGCAGAAAACAAAAATTTTCCTACGGTTTCACCAAGATCCATCTATGAGTTCATCTAGCAACGAGTGATCGGATTGTATCTACATACCTTTGTAGATCACGCGCGGAAGCGTTCAAAGAACGGGGATGAGGAATTCGTACTCGACGTGATCCAAATCACCGGAGATCCTAGCGCCGAACGGACGGCACCTCCGCGTTCAACACACGTACGGTCAGCGTGACGTCTCCTCCTTCTTGATCTAGCAAGGGGAAGGAGAGGTTGATGAAGATCCAGCAGCACGACAGCGTGGTGGTGGATGCAGGGGTCACCGCAGCAGGGCTTCGCCATTCTACTACGAGAGGGAGAGGTGTAGCAGGGGAGAGGGAGGCGCCAAGACTCAAGGGTGCCGCTGCCCCTCCCTCCCCCCCTTTATATAGGCCCCCTAGGGGGTGCGCCGACCCTAGGAGATGGGATCTCCTAGGGGGGTCGCGGCCAAGGGGTGGAGTGCCCCCCAATCCAGGTGGGGCGCCCCCCACCCTAGGGTTCCCAACCCTAGGTGCATGGGGTGGGCCAAGGGGGGCGCACCAGCCCACTATGGGCTGGTTTCCCTCCCCACTTTAGCCCATGGGGCCCTCCGGGATGGGTGGCCCCACCCGGTGGACCCCCGGGACCCTTCCGGTGGTCCCGGTACAATACCGGTGACCCCCGAAACTCTCCCGATGCCCGAAACTGCACTTCCTATATATAATTCTTCACCTCCGGACCATTCCGAAACTCCTCGTGACGTCCGGGATCTCATCCGGGACTCCAAACAACTTTCGGGTTACTACATATTCATATCTCTACAACCCTAGTGTCACCGAACCTTAAGTGTGTAGACCTTACGGGTTCGGGAGACATGTAGACATGACCGAGACGGCTCTCCGGTCAATAACCAACAGCGGGATCTGGATACCCATGTTGGCTCCCACATGCTCCTCGATGATCTCATCGGATGAACCATGATGTCGAGGATTCAAGCAACCCCGTATACAATTCCCTTTGTCAATCGGTACGTTACTTGCTCGAGATTCGATCGTCGGTATCCCAATACCTCGTTCAATCTCGTTACCGGCAAGTCACTTTACTCGTACCATAATGCATGATCCCGTGACCAGACACTTGGTCACTTTGAGCTCATTATGATGATGCATTACCGAGTGGGCCCAGAGATACCTCTTCGTTATACAGAGTGACAAATCCCAGTCTTGATCCGTGTCAACCCAACAGACACTTTCGGAGATACCCGTAGTATACCTTTATAGTCACCCAGTTACATTGTGACGTTTGGTACACCCAAAGCACTCCTACGGCATCCAAGAGTTACACGATCTCATGGTCTAAGGAAAAGATACTTGACATTGGAAAAACTCTAGCAAACGAACTATACGATCTTGTGCTATGTTTAGGATTGGGTCTTGTCCATCACATCATTCTCCTAATGATGTGATCTCGTTATCAATGACATCCAATGTCCATAGTCAGGAAACCATGACTGTCTGTTGATCAACGAGCTAGTCAACTAGAGGCTTACTAGGGACATGTTGGTGTCTATGTATTCACACATGTATTACGATTTCCGGATAACACAATTATAGCATGAATAAAAGACAATTATCATGAACAAGGAAATATAATAATAATCCTTTTACTATTGCCTCTAGGGCATATTTCCAACAGTCTCCCACTTGCACTAGAGTCAATAATCTAGTTACATTGTGATGAATCGAACACCCATGGAATTCTGGTGTTGATCATGTTTTGCTCTAGGGAGAGGTTTAGTCAACGGATCTGCTACATTCAGGTCCGTATGTACTTTACAAATATCTATGTCTCCATCTTGAACATTTTCACGAATGGAGTTGAAGCGACGCTTGATGTGCCTGGTCTTCTTGTGAAACCTGGGCTCCTTGCAAGTGCAATAGCTCCAGTGTTGTCACAGAAGAGTTTGATCGGCCCCGACGCACTGGGTATGACTCCTAGGTCGGTGATGAACTCCTTCACCCAAATTGCTTCATGCGCTGCCTCCGAGGCTGCCATGTACTCCGCTTCACATGTAGATCCCGCCACGATGCTCTGCATGCAACTACACCAGCTTACTGCCCCACCATTCAAAATATACACGTATCCGGTTTGTGACTTAGAGTCATCCAAATCTGTGTCGAAGCTAGCGTCGACGTAACCCTTTACGACGAGCTCTTCGTCACCTCCATAAACGAGAAACATTTCCTTAGTCCTTTTCAGGTACTTCAGGATATTCTTGACCGCTGTCCAGTGTTCCTTGCCGGGATTACTTTGGTACCTACCTACCAAACTTACGGCAAGGTTTACATCAGGTCTGGTACACAGCATGGCATACATAATAGAACCTATGGCTGAGGCATAGGGGATGACACTCATCTCTTCTATATCTTCTACCATGGTCGGACGTTGAGCTGAGCTCAATTTCACACCTTGCAACACAGGTAAGAACCCCTTCTTTGACTGATCCATATTGAACTTCTTCAATATCTTATCAAGGTATGTGCTTTGTGAAAGACCTATGAGGCGTCTTGATCTATCTCTATAGATCTTGATGCCTAATATATAAGCAGCTTCTCCAAGGTCCTTCATTGAAAAACTCTTATTGAAGTAGGCCTTAATGCTATCCAAAAGCTCTATATCATTTCCCATCAAAAGTATGTCATCTACATATAATATGAGAAATGCTACAGAGCTCCCACTCACTTTCTTGTAAACGCATGCTTCTCCATAAGTCTGCATAAACCCAAACGCTTTGCTCATCTCATCAAAGCGAATGTTCCAACTCCGAGATGCTTGCACCAGCCCATAAATCGAGCGTTGGAGCTTGCACACCTTGTCAGTATTCTTAGGATCGACAAAATCTTCCGGCTGCATCATATACAATTCTTCCTTAAGGAAACCATTAAGGAATTCCGTTTTGACGTCCATTTTCCATATCTCATAATCATAGTATGCGGCAATTGCTAACATAATTCGGACGGACTTCAGCTTCGCTAACGGTGAGAAAATCTCATCGTAGTCAACCCCTTGAACTTGTCGATAACCCTTAGCGACAAGCCGAGCTTTATAGATGGTCACATTACCATCCGCGTCTGTCTTCTTCTTAAAGATCCATTTATTTTCTATGGCTCGCCGCTCAACGGGCAAGTCAGTCAAAGTCCATACTTCGTTTTCATACATGGATCCTATCTCGGATTTCATGGCTTCCAGCCATTTGTCGGAATCCGGGCCCGCCATCGCTTCTTCATAGTTTGAAGGTTCACCATTGTCTAACAACATGATTTCCAAGACAGGGTTGCCGTACCACTCTGGTGCGGAACGTGTCCTTGTGGACCTTCGAAGTTCAGTAGGAGCTTGATCAGAAGTATCTTGATCATCATTATTAACTTCCTCTCTAGTCAGTGCAGGCACCTCAGGAACATTTTCTTGAGTTGCGCCACTTTCCGGTTCAAGAGGTAATACTTCATCAAGTTCTACTTTCCTCCCACTTACTTCTTTCGAGAGAAACTCCTTCTCTAGAAAGGATCCATTCTTGGCAACAAAGATCTTGCCTTCGAATCTAAGGTAGAAGGTATACCCAATAGTTTCTTTAGGGTATCCTATGAAGACGCATTTTTCCGACTTGGGTTTGAGCTTTTCAGGTTGAAGTTTCTTGACATAAGCATCGCATCCCCAAACTTTTAGAAACGACAGCTTAGGTTTCTTCCCAAACCATAATTCATACGGTGTCGTCTCAACGGATTTTGATGGAGCCCTATTTAAAGTGAATGCGGCAGTCTCTAAAGCATAGCCCCAAAATGATAGTGGTAAATCGGTAAGAGACATCATAGATCGCACCATATCTAATAGAGTGCGATTACGACGTTCGGACAAACCATTACACTGAGGTGTTCCAGGCGGCGTGAGTTGTGAAACTATTCCACATTTTCTTAAGTGTGTGCCAAACTCGTGACTCAAGTATTCTCCTCCACGATCTGATCGCAAGAACTTGATTTTCCTGTCACGTTGATTCTCAACCTCACTCTGAAATTCCTTGAACTTTTCAAAGGTCTCAGACTTGTGTTGCATTAAATAGACATACCCATATCTACTCGAGTCGTCAGTGAGGGTGAGAACATAACGATAGCCACTGCGAGCCTCAACACTCATTGGACCGCACACATCAGTATGTATGATTTCAAATAAGTTGGTTGCTCGCTCCATTGTTCCTGAGAACGGAGTCTTGGTCATTTTACCCATGAGGCATGGTTCGCACGTGTCAAATGATTCGTAATCAAGAGACTCTAAAAGTCCATCTGCATGGAGCTTCTTCATGTGTTTGACACCTATGTGACCAAGGCGGCAGTGCCACAAGTATGTGGGACTATCATTATCAACCTTACATCTTTTTGTACTCACACTATGAATATGTGTAGCATTACGCTCGAGATTCATTAAGAATAAACCATTCACCATCGGAGCATGACCATAAAACATATCTCTCATATAAATAGAACAACCATTATTCTCGGATTTAAATGAGTAGCCATCTCGTATTAAACGAGATCCTGATACAATGTTCATGCTCAAACTTGGCACTAAATAACAATTATTGAGGTTCAAAACTAATCCCGTAGGTAAATGTAGAGGTAGCGTGCCGACGGCGATCACATCGACCTTGGAAACATTCCCGACGCGCATCGTCACCTCGTCCTTCGCCAGTCTCCGCTTATTCCGCAGCTCCTGCTTTGAGTTACAAATGTGAGCAACCGCACCGGTATCAAATACCCAGGAGCTCCTACGAGTACTGGTAAGGTACACATCAATTACATGTATATCACATATACCATTCGTTTTGCCGGCCTTTCTTGTCCGCTAAGTATTTGGGGCAGTTCCGCTTCCAGTGACCACTTTCCTTGCAATAAAAGCACTCAGTCTCGGGCTTGGGTCCATTCTTTGGCTTCTTCCCGACAGCTTGCTTACCGGGCGCGGCAACTCCCTTGCCGTCCTTCTTGAGGTTCTTCTTACCCTTGCCCTTTTTGAACTTAGTGGTTTTATTCACCATCAACACTTGATGTTCCTTTTTGACTTCTACCTCTACTGATTTCAGCATTGCAAATACTTCAGGAATGGTCTTTTCCATCCCCTGCATATTGAAGTTCATCACAAAGCTCTTGTAGCTCGATGGAAGCGACTAAAGGATTCTGTCAATGACCGCGTCATCCGAGAGATTAACTCCCAGCTGAGTCAAGCGGTTATGTAACCCAGACATAGTGAGTATGTGCTCACTGACAGAACTGTTTTCCTCCATCTTACAGCTGAAGAATTTGTTGGAGACTTCATATCTCTCGACCCGGGCATGAGCTTGAAAAACCATTTTCAGCTCTTCGAACATCGCATATGCTCCGTGTCTCTCAAAATGCTTTTGGAGCCCCGGCTCTAAGCTGTAAAGCATGCCGCACTGAACGAGGGAGTAATCATCGTTACGTGTCTGCCAAGCGTTCATAACGTCTTGTTCTGCAGGGAGAACAGGTGCTTCACCTAGCGGTGCTTGTAGGACATAATCTTTCTTGGTAGCTATGAGGATGATCCTGAGGTTCCGGACCCAGTCCGTATAGTTGCTGCCATCGTCTTTCAGCTTGGTTTTCTCTAGGAACGCGTTGAAGTTGAGGACAACGTTGGCCATTTGATCTACAATACATGTTGTAAAGATTTTAGACTAAGTTCATGATAATTAAGTTCATCTAAATCAAATTATTCAATGAACTCCCACTCAGATAGACATCCCTCCAGTCATCTAAGTATAACATGATCCGAGTTAACTAGGCCGTGTCCGATCATCACGTGAGACGGACTAGTCAACATCGGTGTGTTGGAAATATGCCCTAGAGGCAATAATAAAAGTATTATCATTATATTTCCTTGTTCATGGTAATTGTCTTTTATTCATGCTATAACTGTATTATCCGGAAATCGTAATACACGTGTGAATACATAGACCACAATATGTCCCTAGTGAGCCTCTAGTTGACTAGCTCGTTGTGATCAACAGATAGTCATGGTTTCCTGACTATGGACATTGGATGTCGTTGATAACGGGATCACATCATTAGGAGAATGATGTGATGGACAAGACCCAATCCTAAGCATAGCACAAAGATCGTGTAGTTCGTTTGCTAGAGCTTTGCCAATGTCAAGTATCTCTTCCTTTGACCATGAGATCGTGTAACTCCTGGATACCGTAGGAGTGCTTTGGGTGTATCAAACGTCACAACGTAACTGGGTGACTATAAAGGTGCACTACAGGTATCTCCGAAAGTATCTATTGTTTTATGCGGATCGAGACTGGGATTTGTCACTCCGTGTAAACGGAGAGGTATCTCTGGGCCCACTCGGTAGGACATCATCATATGCGCAATGTGACCAAGGAGTTGATCACGGGATGATGTGTTACGGAACGAGTAAAGTGACTTGCCGGTAACGAGATTGAACAAGGTATTGGTATACCGACGATCGAATCTCGGGCAAGTAAAATACCGCTAGACAAAGGGAATTGTATACGGGATCGATTGAGTCCTTGACATCGTGGTTCATCCGATGAGATCATCGTGGAACATGTGGGAGCCAACATGGGTATCCAGATCCCGCTGTTGGTTATTGACCGGAGAACGTCTCGGTCATGTCTGCATGTTTCCCGATCCCGTAGGGTCTACACACTTAAGGTTCGATGACGCTAGGGTTATAAAGGAAGCTTGTATGTGGTTACCGAATGTTGTTCGGAGTCCCGGATGAGATCCCGGACGTCACGAGGAGTTCCGGAATGGTCCGGAGGTAAAGATTTATATATAGGAAGTCCTATTTCGGCCATCGGGACAAGTTTCGGGGTCATCGGTATTGTACCGGGACCACCGGAAGGGTCCCGGGGGCCCACCGGGTGGGGCCACCTGCCCCGGGGGGCCACATGCGCTGTAGGGGGTGCGCCTTGGCCTACATGGGCCAAGGGCACCAGCCCCAAGAGGCCCATGCGCCTGGGGAAACCCTAAAGGAAGAGTCCCAGCAGGGGAAGGCACCTCCTAGGTGCCTTGGGGGGGGAGGACTCCTCCCCTGGCCGCCGCCCCCTTGGAGATTGGATCTCCTAGGGGCTGGCGCACCCCCCTTGGGATCCCTATATATAGTGGGGTAGGAGGGCCTCCCAAACACACCTTATGCCTTTGGTGCAGCCCCTCCCTCTCTCCCAAGTTCTTCTCCTCTTCTCCCATGGTGCTTGGCGAAGCCCTGCGGGATTACCACGCTCCTCCTCCACCACCACGCCGTTGTGCTGCTGCTGGATGGAGTCTTCCTCAACCTCTCCCTCTCTCCTTGCTGGATCAAGGCGTGGGAGACGTCACCGGGCTGTACGTGTGTTGAACGCGGAGGTGCCGTCCGTTCGGCACCTGATCATCGGTGATTTGAATCACGACGAGTACGACTCCATCAACCCCGTTCACTTGAACGCTTCCGCTTAGCGATCTACAAGGGTATGTAGATGCACTCTCCTTTCTACTCGTTGCTGGTCTCTCCATAGATAGATCTTGGTGATTCGTAGGAAAATTTTGAATTTCTGCTACGTTCCCCAACAGTGGCATCATGAGCTAGGTCTATTGCCTAGATTCTTTGCACGAGTAGAACACAAAGTAGTTGTGGGCGTTGATGTTGTTCAATATGCTTACTGTTACTAGTCCAATCTTGTTTCGACGGTATTGTGGGATGAAGCGGCCCGGACCGACCTTACACGTACTCTTACGTGAGACAGGTTCCACCGATTGACATGCACTTGGTGCATAAGGTGGCTAGCGGGTGCCAGTCTCTCCCACTTTAGTCGGAACGGATTCGATGAAAAGGGTCCTTATGAAGGGTAAATAGCAATTGGCATATCACGTTGTGGTTTTGCGTAGGTAAGAAACGTTCTTGCTAGAAACCCATAGCAGCCACGTAAAACATGCAAACAACAATTAGAGGACGTCTAACTTGTTTTTGCAGGGTATGCTATGTGATGTGATATGGCCAAGAAGAATGTGATGAATGATATGTGATGTATGAGATTGATCATGTTCTTGTAATAGGATTCACGACTTGCATGTCGATGAGTATGACAACCGGCAGGAGCCATAGGAGTTGTCTTTATTTTTTGTATGACCTGCGTGTCATTGAAGAACGCCATGTAACTTACTTTACTTTATTGCTAAACGCGTTAGCCATAGAAGTAGAAGTAGTCGTTGGCGTGACAACTTCATGAAGACACGATGATGGAGATCATGATGATGGAGATCATGGTGTCATGCCGGTGACGATGATGATCATGGAGCCCCAAAGATGAAGATCAAAAGGAGCAAAATGATATTGGCCATATCATGTCACTATTTGATTGCATGTGATGTTTATCATGTTTATGCATCTTGTTTACTTAGGACGACGGTAGTAAAATAAGATGATTCCTTACAAAATTTCAAGAAGTGTTCTCCCCTAACTATGCACCGTTGCTACAGTTCGTCGCTTCTAAGCACCACGTGATGATCGGGTGTGATGGATTCTTACGTTCACATACAACGGGTGTAAGACAGTTTTACACAGCGAAAACACTTAGGGTTAACTTGACGAGCCTAGCATGTACAGACATGGCCTCGGAACACGGAGACCGAAAGGTTGAGCATGAGTTGTATAGCAGATACGATCAACATGAAGATGTTCACCGATGATAACTAGTCCGTCTCACGTGATGATCGGACACGGGCTAGTTGACTCGGATCATGTAATCACTTAGATGACTAGAGGGATGTCTATCTGAGTGGGAGTTCATAAGATGAACTTAATTATCTTGAACATAGTCAAAAGACCTTTTGCAAATTATGTCGTAGGCTCGCGCTTTAGTTCTACTGTTTTAGATATGTTCCTAGAGAAAATATAGTTGAAAGTTGATAGTAGCAATTATGCGGACAGTAGAAAGCTTATGTCCTTAATGCACTGCTCAGTGTGCTGAATCCCAAACGTCGTTTGTGGATGTTTCGAACATCGAACATACACGTTTTGATAACTACGTGATAGTTCAGTTAAATGGTTTAAGTAGAGGCACCAAAGACATTTTCGAAACATCGCGGAACATATGAGATGTTTCGAGGGCTGAAATTGGGATTTCAGGCTCGTGCCCACGTCAAGAGGTATGAGACCTCCGACAATTTTCTTAGCCTACAAACTAAGGGAGAAAAGCTCAATCGTTGAGCTTGTGCTCAGATTTTCTGAGTGCAACAATCACTTGAATCGAGTGGGAGTTAATCTTCCATATGAGATAGTGATGTTTCTCCAAAGTCATTGCCACCAAGCTGCAAGAGCTTCGTGATGAACTATAACATATCAGGGATAGATATGATGATCCTTGGATATTCGCGATGTTTGACACCGCGAAAGTAGAAATCAAGAAGGAGCATCAATCGTTGATGGTCAGTGAGACCACTAGTTTCAAGAAGGGCAAGGGCAAGAAGGGATACTTCATGAAACGGCAAATCAGCTGCTGCTCTAATGAAGAAACCCGAGGTTAAACCCAAACCCGAGACTAAGTGCTTCTGTAATAAGGGGAACAACCACTGGAGCAGCATTACCCTAGATACTTGGTAGATGAGAAGGCTGGCAAGGTCGATAGAAGTATATTGGATATACATTATGTTAATGTGTACTTTACTAGTACTCCTAGCAGCACCAGGGTATTAGATACCGGTTCGATTGCTAAGTGTTAGTAACTCGAAATTAAAGCTACGGTATGAAACGGAGACTAGCTAAAAGTGAGCTGACGATATGTGTTGGAAGTGTTTCCAAGTTTGATGTGATCAAACATCGCACGCTCCCTCTACCATCAAGATTAGTATTAAACCTGAATGGTTTATTGAATCTCGATCGTAGTGATACACATTTTCATGCCAAAAGATATAAGATAGTAATGATAGTACCACTTCCTTGTGGCACTGCCATGTAAGTCATAATGGTATAAAACGCATGAAGAAGCTTCATGTTGATGGATCTTTGGACTCACTCGTTTTGAAAAGTTTGAGACATGCGAACCATGTCTATTGGTGTATATGCATGAAGAAACTCCATGCAAATGGACCGTTCGGACTCACTTGATTTTGAATCACTTGAGATATGCAAATCATACCACATAGGCAAGATGACTGAAAAGCCTCGGTTTCAATAAGATGGAACAAGATAGCAACTTGTTGGAAGTAACACATTTTGATGTGTGCAGTCCAATAAGTGCTGAGGCATGCAGTGAATATCGTTATGTTCTTACTTCACAGATGATTCGAGTAGATGTTGAGAATATTTACTTGATGAAACACAAGTCTGAATTATTGAATGGTTCAAGTAATTTCAGAGTGAAGTAGAAGATCATTGTGACAAGAGGATAAAATGTCTATGATACGATCATAGAGATGAATATCTGAGTTACGCGTTTTGGCACACAATTAAGACATTGTGGAAATTGTTTCACAATTAAATACCGGCTGGAACACCATAGTGTGATGGTGTGTCCGAACATCATAGTTGCACCCTATTGGATATGGTGCGTACCATGATGTCTCTTATCGAATTACCACTATCGTTCATGGGTTAGGCATTAGAGACAACCACATTCACTTTAAATAGGGCACCACGTAATTCCGATGAGATGACACCGTATGAATTATGGTTTAGAGAAACCTAAGTTGTCATTTCTTAAAGGTTTGGGGCTGCGACGCTTATGTAAAAAATTTCAGGATTAAGCTCGAACCCAAAGCGGATAAAATGCATCTTCATAGGACACCCAAAACAGTTGGGTATACCTCCTAATTCAGATCCGAAAGCAATATGGATTGTTTCTTGAATCGGGTCCTTTCTCGAGGAAAGGTTTCTCTCGAAAGAGTTGAGTGGGAGGATGGTGGAGACTTGATGAGGTTATTGAACCGTCTCTTCAACTAGTGTGTGGCAGGGCACAGGAAGTTGTTCCTGTGGCACCTACACCAATTGAAGTGGAAGCTTATGATATTGATCATGAAACTTCGGATCAAGTCACTACCAAACCTCGTGGGATGACAAGGATGCGTACTACTTCAGAGTGGTACGTAATCCTGTCTTGAAAGTCATGTTGCTGGACAACAATGAACCTACGAGCTATGGAGAAGCGATGGTGGGCCCGGATTCCGATAAATGGCTCGAGGCCATAAAATCCGAGAACGGATCCATGGACTTTGATGGACTTGCCCGATGATCGGCAAGCCATTAAGATAAATGGATCTTTAAGAAGAAGACGGACGTGGATGGTAATGTCACCGTCCATGAAGCTCGAATTGTGGCGAAAAGTTTTTCACAAGTTCAAGGAGTTGACTACGATGAGATTTTTCTCATCCGTAGCGATGCTTAAAGTCCGTCGGAATCATGATAGCATTAGCTGCATTTATGAAATCTGGCAGATGGATGTCAAGACAAGTTCCCTTACCAGTTTTCGTGAGGAAAGATTGTAGGTAATACAATCAGAAAAGTTTTTGTCGATCCTAAGGATGCTAAAAGGTATGCTAGCTCCAGCGATCCTTCTAAGGACTGGAGTGAGCATCTCGGAGTTGGAATGTATGCTTTGATGATGATCAAAGATTTTGGGTTTGTGCAAAGTTTATGAGAAACTTGTATTTCCAAAGAAGTGAGTGGGAGCACTATAGAATTTCTGATGAGTATATGTTGTTGACATATTGATGATCAGAAATGATGTAGAATTTCTAGAAAGCATATAGGGTTATTTTGAAAGTGTTTTTCAATGGAAAGCCTGGATTAAGCTACTTGAACATTGAGCATCAAGATCTATAAGGATAGATCAAAATGCTTAATAATACTTTCAAATGAGCACATACCTTGACATGATCTTGAAGGTGTTCAAGATGGACCAGTCAAAGAAGGAGTTCTTGCCTGAGTTGTAAGGTACGAAGTTAAGACTTAAAGCTCGACCTCGGCAGAATAGAGAGAAAGGACGAAGGTCGTCCCCTATGCTTAAGACGTAGGCTCTTCAGTATGCTATGCTGTGTACCGCACCTGAAGTGTGCCTTGCCATGAGTCAGTCAAGGGGTACAAGAGTGATCCAAGAATGGCTCACAGGACAGCGGTCAAAGTTATCCTTAGAAATTAGTGGACTAAGGAATTTTCTCGATTATGGAGGTGGTAAAAGAGTTCGTCGTAAAGGTTACGTCGATGCAAGCTTGACACCTATCCGGATAGCTCTGAGTAAAGAGACCGGATACATATAGTGGAGCAATAATTTAGAATAGCTCCAAGTAGAACAGTTGTTTGGAATAGCTACAAATAGAGCGTGGTAGCTGCATCTAGGAGATGACATAGAGATTTGTAAAGCACACACGGATCTGAAAGGTTCAGACCCGTTGACTAAAACCTCTCTCACAAGCAACATGATCAAACATAAAACTCATTCAAGTGTTAATCACATAGTGATGTGAACTAGACTACTGACTCTAGTAAACTCTTGGGTATTAGTCACATGGCGATGTGACCTGTGAGTGTTAATCACATGGCGATGTGAACTAGATTATTGACTCTAGTGCAAGTGGGAGACTGTTGGAAATATGCCCTAGAGGCAATAATAAAAGTATTATTATTATATTTCCTTGTTCATGATAATTGTCTTTTATTCATGCTATAACTGTATTATCCGGAAATCGTAATACACGTGTGAATACATAGACCACAATATGTCCCTAGTGAGCCTCTAGTTGACTAGCTCGTTGTGATCAACAGATAGTCATGGTTTCCTGACTATGGACATTGGATGTCGTTGATAACGGGATCACATCATTAGGAGAATGATGTGATGGACAAGACCCAATCCTAAGCATAGCACAAAGATCGTGTAGTTCGTTTGCTAGAGCTTTGCCAATGTCAAGTATCTCTTCCTTTGACCATGAGATCGTGTAACTCCTGGATACCGTAGGAGTGCTTTGGGTGTATCAAACGTCACAACGTAACTGGGTGACTATAAAGGTGCACTACAGGTATCTCCGAAAGTATCTATTGTTTTATGCGGATCGAGACTGGGATTTGTCACTCCGTGTAAACGGAGAGGTATCTCTGGGCCCACTCGGTAGGACATCATCATATGCGCAATGTGACCAAGGAGTTGATCACGGGATGATGTGTTACAGAACGAGTAAAGTGACTTGCCGGTAACAAGATTGAACAAGGTATTGGTATACCGACGATCGAATCTCGGGCAAGTAAAATACCGCTAGACAAAGGGAATTGTATACGGGATCGATTGAGTCCTTGACATCGTGGTTCATCCGATGAGATCATCGTGGAACATGTGGGAGCCAACATGGGTATCCAGATCCCGCTGTTGGTTATTGACCGGAGAACGTCTCGGTCATGTCTGCATGTCTCCCGAACCTGTAGGGTCTACACACTTAAGGTTCGATGACGCTAGGGTTATAAAGGAAGCTTGTATGTGGTTACCGAATGTTGTTCGGAGTCCCGGATGAGATCCCGGACGTCACGAGGAGTTCCGGAATGGTCCGGAGGTAAAGATTTATATATAGGAAGTCCTATTTCGGCCATCGGGACAAGTTTCGGGGTCATCGGTATTGTACCGGGACCACCGGAAGGGTCCCGGGGGCCCACCGGGTGGGGCCACCTGCCCCGGGGGGCCACATGGGCTGTAGGGGGTGCGCCTTGGCCTACATGGGCCAAGGGCACCAGCCCCAAGAGGCCCATGCGCCTGGGGAAACCCTAAAGGAAGAGTCCCAGCAGGGGAAGGCACCTCCTAGGTGCCTTGGGGGGGAGGACTCCTCCCCTGGCCGCCGCCCCCTTGGAGATTGGATCTCGTAGGGGCTGGCGCACCCCCCCCCCCTTGGGATCCCTATATATAGTGGGGTAGGAGGGCCTCCCAAACACACCTTATGCCTTTGGTGCAGCCCCTCCCTCTCTCCCAAGTTCTTCTCCTCTTCTCCCATGGTGCTTGGCGAAGCCCTGCGGGATTACCACGCTCCTCCTCCACCACCACGCCGTTGTGCTGCTGCTGGATGGAGTCTTCCTCAACCTCTCCCTCTCTCCTTGCTGGATCAAGGCGTGGGAGACGTCACCGGGCTGTACGTGTGTTGAACGCGGAGGTGTCGTCCGTTCGGCACTTGATCATCGGTGATTTGAATCACGACGAGTACGACTCCATCAACCCCGTTCACTTGAACGCTTCCGCTTAGCGATCTACAAGGGTATGTAGATGCACTCTCCTTTCTACTCGTTGCTGGTCTCTCCATAGATAGATCTTGGTGATTCGTAGGAAAATTTTGAATTTCTGCTACGTTCCCCAACACGGTGAACATCTTCATGTTGATCGTATCTTCTATACGACTCATGCTCGACCTTTCGGTCTTCTGTGTTCCGAGGCCATGTCTGTACATGCTAGGCTCATCAAGTCAACCTAAGTGTTTGCATGTGTAAATCTGTCTTACACCCGTTGTATGTGAACGTTGGAATCTATCACACCCGATCATCACGTGGTGCTGCGAAACAACGAACTGTCGCAACGGTGCACAGTTAGGGGGAACACTTTCTTGAAATTATTATGAGGGATCATCTTATTTACTACCGTCGTTCTAAGTAAACAAGATGCAAAAACATGATAAACATCACATGCAATCAAATAATAATAGTGACATGATATGGCCAATATCACATAGCTCCTTTGATCTCCATCTTGGGGCTCCATGATCATCTTGTCACCGGCATGACACCATGATCTCCATCATCGTGTCTCCATGAAGTTGCTCGCCAACTATTACTTCTACTACTATGGCTAACACATTTAGCAATAAAGTAAAGTAATTTACATGGCGTTTCTCAATGACACGCAGGTCATACAAAAAATAAAGACAACTCCTATGGCTCCTGCCGGTTGTCATACTCATCGACATGCAAGTCGTGATTCCTATTACAATAGCATGAACATCTCATACATCACATATATATCATTCATCATTCATCACAACTTTGGTCATATCACATCACAAAACACTTGCTGCAAAAACAAGTTAGATGTCCTCTAATTGGTGTTGCAAGTTTTACGTGGCTGCAATAGGGTTCTAGCAAGAACGTTTTCTTACCTACGTGAAAGCTACAACGTGATTTGTCAACTTCTATTTACCCTTCATAAGGACCATTTTCATCGAATCCGCTCGAACTAAAGTGGGAGAGACAGACACTCGCTAGCCACCTTATGCAACTAGTGCATGTCAGTCGGTGGAACCGGTCTCACGTAAGCGTACGTGTAAGGTTGGTCCGGGCCGCTTCATCCCACAATACTGCTGAAGCAAAATAAGACTAGTAGTGGCAAGAAAGATGACAACATCTACACCCACAACAAATTGTGTTCTACTCGTGCAAAGAGAACTATGCATAGACCTAGCTCATGATGCCACTGTTGGGGAACATTGCAGAAAACAAAAATTTTCCTACGGTTTCACCAAGATCCATCTATGACTTCATCTAGCAACGAGTGATCGGATTGCATCTACATACCTTTGTAGATCACGCGCGGAAGCGTTCAAAGAACGGGGATGAGGAAGTCGTACTCGACGTGATCCAAATCACCGGAGATCCTAGCGCCGAACGAACGGCACCTCCGCGTTCAACACACATACGGTCAGCGTGACGTCTCCTCCTTCTTGATCCAGCAAGGGGAAGGAGAGGTTGATGAAGATCCAGCAGCACGACGGCATGGTGGTGGATGCAGGGGTCACCGCAGCAGGGCTTCGCCGTTCTACTACGAGAGGGAGAGGTGTAGCCGGGGAGAGGGAGGCGCCAAGAATCAAGGGTGCGGCTGCCCCTCCCTCCCCCCCTTTATATAGGCCCCCTAGGGGGTGCGCCGGCCCTAGGAGATGGGATCTCCTAGGGGGGGGGGGGGCGGCGGCCAAGGGGTGGAGTGCCCCCCAAGCCAGGTGGGGCGCCCCCCACCCTAGGGTTCCCAACCCTAGGCGCATGGGGTGGGCCAAGGGGGGCGCACCAGCCCACTATGGGCTGGTTCCCCTCCCCACTTTAGCCCATGGGGCCCTCCGGGATGGGTGACCCCACCCGGTGGACCCCCAGGACCCTTCCGGTGGTCCCGGTACAATACCGGTGACCCCCGAAACTCTCCCGATGGCCAAAACTGCACTTCCTATATATAATTCTTCACCTCCGGACCATTCCGGAACTCCTCGTGATGTCCGGGATCTCATCCAGGACTCCGAACAACTGTCGGGTTACTGCATATTCATATCTCTACAACCCTAGCGTCACCGAACCTTAAGTGTGTAGACCCTACGGGTTCGGGAGACATGTAGACATGACCGAGACGGCTCTCCGGTCAATAACCAATAGCGGGATCTGGATACCCATGTTGGCTCCCACATGCTCCTCGATGATCTCATTGGATGAACCACGATGTCGAGGATTCAAGCAACCCAATATACAATTCCCTTTGTCAATCGGTACGTTACTTGCCCGAGATTCGATCGTCGGTATCCCAATACCTCGTTCAATCTCGTTACCGGCAAGTCACTTTACTCGTACCGTAATGCATGATCTCGTGACCAGACACTTGGTCACCTTGAGCTCATTATGATGATGCATTACCAAGTGGGCCCAGAGATACCTCTCCGTTATACGGAGTGACAAATCCCAGTCTTGATCCGTGTCAACCCAACAGACACTTTCGGAGATATCCGTAGTATACCTTTATAGTCACCCAGTTACGTTGTGACGTTTGGTACACCCAAAGCACTCCTACGGCATCCGGGAGTTACACAATCTCATGGTCTAAGGAAAAGATACTTGACATTGGAAAAACTCTAGCAAACGAACTATATGATCTTGTGCTATGTTTAGGATTGGGTCTTGTCCATCACATCATTCTCCTAATGATGTGATCTCGTTATCAATGACATCCAATGTCCATAGTCAGGAAACCATGACTGTCTGTTGATCAATGAGCTACTCAACTAGAGGCTTACTAGGGACATGTCGGTGTCTATGTATTCACACATGTATTACGATTTCCGGATAACACAATTATAGCATGAATAAAAGACAATTATCATGAACAAGGAAATATAATAATAATCCTTTTATTATTGCCTCTAGGGCATATTTCCAACACCGCCTACCCGAGCTTGGAGCCGTTGGAGGGTCCGGCGCGGTGTTCGGCTGAGGGCCGAACTCGGAGCTCTCGGGGACCACATCCTCTCGGCTCCCAGAGTCCAGAAGGTCACCTTGCGGCGCCTCCGGGACTGTCCCCGTCGATCCGGTGCCTCTTAAGACAGCACCTCGGTGTCGTCGGCTGGATGAGGGGAGGTGGCCGTCGGGACTGGATCGCTATCCATGTCCAGCGGGGGTGGGATGGCTCGCCGGGGAGGCAGAGGTGCACGACAGGGGTGGGATGGCTCATTGGGGAGGGAGAGGTGCGCACGGAGGGGGAGGGAGAGGACGGGATCGGGGGTGGGGAGGTGGCAGCGGGATCAGGGGATGAAGGAGTTCTTGCCTGAGTTGTAAGGTATGAAGTTGAGTAAGACTCAAAACCTGACCACAGCAGAAGATAGAGAGAGAATGGAAGTCATTCCCTATGCCTCAGCCATATGTTCTATATAGTATGCCATGCTGTATACCAGACCTATTGTGTACCTTGCCATGAGTTTGGCAAAGGGTAGAATAGTGATCCAGGAGTAGATCACTGGAAAGTGGTCAAAATTATTCTTAGTTACTAAGAGGACTAAGGAAATGTTTCTCGGTTATGGAGGTGATAAAGAGTTCGTCATAAAGAGTTACGTCGATGCAAGCTTTTACACCGATCTGGATGACTCTAAATCTCAATCTGGATACATATTGAAAGTGGGAACAATTAGCTAGAGTAGCTCCATGTAGAGCATTGTAGACATAGAAAATTTGCAAAATACATACTTCTCTGAATGTGGCAGGCCCGTTGACTCAACTTCACCCACAAGAAAAACATGATCACACCTTAGTACCCTTTGGGTGTTAATCACATAATGATGTGAACTAGATTATTGACTCTAGTCAACCTCTTGGGTGTTTGTCACATGGCGATGTGAACTATGGGTGTTAATCACATAAAGATGTGAGCTATTGGTGTTAAATCACATGGCGATGTGAACTAGATTATTGACTCTAGTGCAAGTGGGAGACTGAAGGAAATATGCCTTAGAGTCAATAATAAAGTTATTATTTTATATTTTCTTATATCATGATAAATGTTTATTATTCATGCTAGAATTGTATTAACCAGAAACTTGATACATGTGTGGATACATAGACAAAAACACTGTGTCCCTAGTAAGCCTCTACTAGACTAGCTCGTTAATCAAAGATGGTTAAGTTTCCTAACCATAGACACGTGTTGTCAATTGATGAATGGGATCACATCATTAGGAGAATGATGTGATGGACAAGACCCACACGCTAGCTTAGCATAATGATCCTTAAGTTTTTATTGATATTGATTTCTTTATGTCATATACATATTCCCTTGACTATGAGATTATGCAACTCCCGGATACCGGAGGAATGCCTTGTGTGCTATCAAACGTCACAACGTAACTGGGTGATTATAAAGATGCTCTACAGGTATCTCCGAAGGTGTTTTTTTTGTTGACATAGATCGAGATTAGGATTTGTCACTCCGAGTATCGGAGAGGTATCCCTGGGCCCTCTCAGTAATGCACATCATGATAAGCCTTGCAAGCAATGTGACTAATGAGGTAGTTGGGGGATGATGCATTACGGAACAAGTAAAGAGACTTGCCGGTAACGAGATTGAACTAGGTATGAAGATACGGACGATGGAATCTCAGGCAAGTAACATACCGATGAGAAAGGGAATAACGTATGTTGTCATTATAGTACAACCGATAAAGATTTTCGTAGAATATGTGGGAACTAAAATGAGCATCCAGGTTCCGCTATTGGTTATTTACTGGAGAGGTGTCTCGGTCATGTCTACATAGTTCTTGAACCCGTAGGGTCTGCACGCTTAACGTTTGATGACGATTTTGTATTATATGAGTTATGTGATTTGGTGACCGAATGTTGTTCGAAGTCCCGTATGAGATCACGGACATGACGAGGAGTCTCGAAATGGTCGAGACGTAAAGATATATATATATATAGGGTGGGTCTATTCTACAACTGATTGTAGAATAATATTCTATATTCTACAACTGATTGTAGAATAATATTCTACAATAGGCAAGCCCCTATATAAGGTAGTTTTGAATCGGAGATCGACCTGACCAGGCAACACCTACCCGAATCCCGAAAACAGATCCCCCGATCCCACCGCCACCTCCCCACCCCCGATCCCATCCTCTCCCTCCCCCGCCGCGCGCACCTCTCCCTCCCCAGCGAGCCATCCCACCCCTGCCGTGCACCTCTCCCTCCCCGGTGAGCCATCCCACCCCCGCCGCGCACCTCTTCCTCCCCCGGTGAGCCATCCCACCCCGCCGCGTGCACCTCCCTCCCCGGTTAAGCACCATCTTCCCCCGGTGAGGCTTCCCCTGGTTCCCCTCCGGCGGCGAGGACAGAGCAGGACACGGCGGCGGTGCTGGGCGCGGACCCGGCGCCGCTGACGGCGCTACTGGGGGACCTGGGTCGCCGGCCAACAAGGCGTGGTCGCGGGTGGAGCGGACGTTCCACGCCCTCCGCGCCTCCCACACGTACGCTCTCGCGCTGCACCTCACGCACCTACTGCTCTCCCTGGTGCACCCCGCGGCGCCCATGGCCACCGTGCTCCTCCTCCGCCTCATCTTCCCGGGCTCCCAGGCCTTCGTCTACCTGGTGCTCGCCCCGGCCACACAGTCCTCGCTCCGCGCGCTCCTCCTCTCCGCCGCCTCCGCACCCGGCCTCTCCAGGTTGTATTATTCTCCTCTCGTTGGCGAGGAGATTGAATGAAATTTTGACTTGCTGAGTGGAGAATTACGGGAAGTACAAGGTACCAGTAATGAGAAGTACATACAATATTTAGGTAGAAGTACAGAGCAGTACAACATGCGAGCGAGGAAGAACCTGCTGAGAATTATTCCTGCTAGGGAGGCAGTACCATAGTTACACTAAGAGAAGTACCGAGTAGTTTGAAGTAGTAGTACAAGGTGTCCTTTATGCTAATTTGGTACTCATCTTTTGCAGCTGCTACTTGGAGCTGTGGAATTAGCAAAGCTTAGGGAAGTGCAAAAAGGTTCTCTGTAGTGAAGAGTAGCAGCAAAGAATATCTTGAAGCAGCAGTGCAGATAAAAATGCAAAACTAGCCTTAATAAAAATTGTGTAATTGAGAAGTACAAACCCTATAAGATCAAGAAGTACGAAAACTGATATTCCCAAGAATTACAAGATATATGTCGAAGGAAACTGACGTATGTAAAATAATTTACGATCAATACAAATTAATCATTTTGAGTAATACAAAAAATATATTATTGCAGAGCAGTACGAAACTCGTATTCTACGGGTGCGGGGTTATTACGGGTTCCAACGTCGAGCACAAGCACGAGATCCTTCTCCGACGAGAGGTGTGAGGGTACAATGCACTTCTCTTCATCGTGGTATTCTGTGGCATTCTTTTTACTCCGGCGGGCGGCGAGGAGATTGAATGAAATTTTGACCCGTTGAGTGGAGAATTACGGGAAGTACAAAGGTAGCAGTAATGGGAAGTACATACAATATTTAGGTAGAAGTTCAGAGTAGTACAACATGCGAGCGAGGAAGTACTTGCTGAGAATTATTCCGGCTAGGGAGGAAGTACCATAGTTACACTGAGAGAAGTACCAAGTAGTTTCAAATAGCAGTACAGGGTGTCCTTTAAGCTAATTTGGTACTCATCTTTTGCAGCTGCTACTTGGAGCCGTGGAATTAGCAAGCTTAGGGAAGTGCAAAAAGGTTCTCTGTAGTGAAGAGTAGCGGTACAGAATATCTTGAAGAAGCAGTGCAGATAAAAATGCAAAACTAGCCTTAATAAAAATTGTGTAATTGAGAAGTACAAACCCTATAAGATCAAGAAGTACGAAACTGATATTCCCAAGAAGTACAAGATACATGTCGAAGGAAACTGACTTATGTAAAATAATTTACGAGCAATACAATTTAATCATTTTGAGTAATACTAAAAATTATTGCAGAGCAGTACAAAACTTGTATTCCACAGAAGTACAAGGCAAAGTTGTGTTCTTTTTTAAAAAATCCAAACAGTACAATTTATTTATTTTGAGTAGTACAATTATTATTATATTAACGGGCAGTACGAAACTCATATTCCACATAAGTACAAGGTACATGTGGAGGGACTTTGAGTTCTCTGGAAAAACAATTATTGGCATTACAATTTAATCACTTTGAGAAGTATAGAAACTTCTTTATTGTCGGGCAGTACGAAACTCATATTCCACAGAAGTACAATACTATGTTTCCTTGTAACATGAAAAATCTTGGTATTTTGAATATTGTTCAAAAACCGTGAAGAATTAGAAAATGTTAAAACACAAAAATTTGCTAAATTTCAATACCTTTCCAATGCCATATCATTTGCATCATTCGGAGGTCCAAATAACATCAATGGTCATATTTTAATAGATCTAAAATTTAGTGTTTTCAAAATTGTTTCAAAACTATGTATAATTTGAAAAAACTTAAAAAACGTTTGTAAATTTCAGTAGCTTTCCAACGGTATATCATTCATGCTATTCCGAGAAGTGGTTAAAATATTAATATATAATTATTGTTCCTCTATTTTGAATGCATCTCGGTATTTTCAAAACTGCTCAAAAATTATGTAAAATTTGAAAAACATTAATGCATGAAAAAGATGGGAATTTCAGTACCTTTCCAACGCCATATCATTTGCATCATTTCGATATCCAATAATGATCCATGACCATCTTTTAATAAAAACAGATTTTTAGTATTTTCAAAACTGTTCCAAAACAATGCAAAATTTGAAAAACTTAAAACATGAAAATGTTTGTAAATTTCCGTAGCTTTTCAAGAGTATATAATTTGCTATATTCCGATAAGTGGTTAAAGAATTTCTTTCAAAACACTTTTCATTCAGCTTGTGATGATTTCTGTTTTTTGAAAATTCATAATAAAAAAATAAAAAAGTGAAGCAAGTTACAATATATAAGAGTTGAGAATTTTCTGTAGCTTTCCAATGGTATATCATTTGCGCAATTCTGATTAACGGTTTAGAATCTATTAGTGAATTACTACGCAAGTACAGAAGAGCAGTACCGACTTTATGAAAAAGAAGTACGGTTGTGTTATGCAGAAGCAGTACCAGATCTTTATTCTGGGCAGTACGAGATTATTGCAGAATATTATTCTATCATCGATTGTACAATATGACGATAGTATTCGGACACCGCAAGTGTTCTGGGGCTATCGGGTACGTATCGGGTCACCGGAAGGGGTTCCGGGCACCCCCCCCCCCCCCCTCCAAAAAAGATATGGGCCTTATTGGGCCAAGAGCGGGACAGACCAGCCCCTAGTGGGCTGGTGCGCCCCCATATAGGACAAATAGGAGGAGAAGGAAGGAGGGGAAGGGAGAAAGGAAAGGGGAGGACTCGGCCTCCTCCTTCCCTTCTCTCCCCCTCTCTTTCCTTCCCCCTCCGACACCTAAGGAAAGGGGGGAGGCCGACTTGTGGGAGGCGCCCAAGTAGGATTACTCCTACTTGGGGTGGCCCTTGCTGCTCCCCTCCCTCTCCCACCTATATATATGTGGGGGCACCACTAGAACACACAACATTGATTCCAAGCCGTGTGCGGCGCCCCCCCTCCATAGTTTACGCCTCCTGTCATATTGTCGTAGTGCTTAGGCGAAACCCTGCGCGGATCACTTCACCATCAACAGCACCACGCCATCGTGTTGACGGAACTCTCCCTCAACACTTTGCTGGATCAAGAGGTCGAGGGACGTCATCGAGCTGAACGTGTGTAGAACTCGGAGGTGTCGTACGTTCGGTGCTTGATCGGTCGGATCGAGAAGAAGTTTGACTACATCAACCGCGTTGTCAAATGCTTCCGCTTTCGGTCTACGAGGGTACGTGGACACACTCACCCCCTCTCGTTGCTATGCATCTCCTAGATAGATCTTGCATGAGCATAGGAAATTTTTGGAATTGCATGCTACGTTACCCAACAAGTAGGCGTCCACCACCTTGGCAATCCTATCATGAACGGTGATGATCTCATCATTATGCCGTAGAGACATGGTCACTGTCGGTGTTCTAGGAATGGAGGTACCCAGACTTGCCTTCTTGCGTCCCACAGCGTGGCTCACCAACGGCCCGGTACGGCCCAGCTTCAGCATCAACAACTCAAGACCCTCGCGAGGGGCCAAGCCTCGTGAGGCGGACGACACCAAGACCTCCACGAGGAGCAGCCACCTCAGGCTGGCTCCCGAGGAGCAGAGACTTCTATGCAAGCCTCACCTCGCGAGGCTCGGATGACGTGAGCCATGACGACCAAGGCCAGGCGGGCGCTGAGGGAGTCCTGGACTATGGGGTCCTCAGGTGTCCGGGTCGTATAGCTTGGGCCGTACTGATGGGCCGTGAAGATACAAGGTAGAAGGCCGTCCCCCGTGTCCGGATAGGACTCTCCTTTGCGTGGATGGCATGATTGGCGTCCATATGTGTGCTTTCCTTTCTCTGTAAACTGACCCTATACAACCCGAGGCCCCTTTGGTGTCTATATAAACTGGAGGGTTTAGTCCGTAGAGGCTATCAGAATTCATATAGGCTAGACATCTAGGGTTTAGCCATTACGATCTTGAGGTCGATCAAATCTTGTAACCCCTATACTCATCAAGATCAATCAAGCAGGAAGTAGGGTATTACCTCCATTAAGGACTTCAAACAACATTCGGTCACCAAATCACATAACTCATATAATACAAAATCGTCATCGAACGTTAAGCGTGCGGACCCCACGGGTTCAAGAACTATGTAGACATGACCGAGACACCTCTGCAGTCAATAACCAATAGAGGAACCTGGGTGCTCATTTTAGTTCCCACATATTGTACGAAAATCTTTATCGGTTGTACTATAATGACAAGATACGTTATTCCCTTTGTCATCGGTATGCTACTTGCCTGAGATTCCATCGTCGGTATCTTCATACCTAGTTCAATCTCGTTACCGGCAAGTCTCTTTACTTGTTCCATAATGCATCATCCCCCAACTACCTCATTAGTCACATTGCTTGCAAGGCTTATCATGATGTGCATTACCGAGAGGGCCCAGAGATACCTCTCCGATACTCGGAGTGACAAATCCTAATCTCGATCTATGTCAACCCAAAAAACACCTTCGGAGATACCTGTAGAGCATCTTTATAATCACCCAGTTACGTTGTGACGTTTGATAGCACACAAGGCATTCCTCCAGTATCCAGGAGTTGCATAATCTCATAGTCAAAGGAATATGTATATGACATGAAGAAATCAATATAAATAAAAACTTAATGATCATTATGCTAAGATAACGTGTGGGTCTTGTCCATCACATCATTCTCCTAATGATGTGATCTCATTCATCAATTGACAACACGTTTCTATGGTTAGGAAACTTAACCATCTTTGATTAATGAGCTAGTCTAGGAGAGGCTTACTAGGGACACAGTGTTTTTGTCTATGTATCCACACATGTATCAAGTTTCCAGTTAATACAATTCTAGCATGAATAATAAAAATTTATCATGATATAAGAAAATATAAAATAACAACTTTATTATTGACTCTAGGGCATATTTCCTTCAGTCTCCCACTTGCACTAGAGTCAATAATCTAGTTCACATCGCCATGTGATTTAACACCAATAGCTCACATCTTTATGTGATTAACACACATAGTTCACATTGCCATGTGACCAACACCCAAGAGGTTTACTAGAGTCAATAATCTAGTTCACATCATTATGTGATTAACAACCAAAGAGTACTAATGTGTGATCATGTTTTTCTTGTGGGAGAAGTTGAGTCAACGGGCCCGCCACATTCAGAGCAGTATGTATTTTGCAAATTTTCTATGTCTACAATGCTCTACATGGAGCTACTCTAGCTAATTTCTCCCACTTTCAATATGTATCCAGATTGAGATTTAGAGTCATCTGGATCGGTGTAAAAGCTTGCATCGACGTAACTCTTTACAACGAACTCTTTATCACCTCCATAACCGAGAAACATTTCCTTAGTCCTCTTAGTAACTAAGAATAATTTTGACCACTTTCCAGTGATCTACTCCTGGATCACTATTGTACCCTTTACCAAACTCATGGAAAGCTACACAATAGGTCTGGTATACAGCATGGCATACTTTATAGAACCTATGGCTGAGGCATAGGGAATGACTTCCATTCTCTCTCTATCTTCTGCCATGGTCAGGTTTTGAGTCTTACTCAACTTCATACCTTACAACTCAGGCAAGAACTCCTTCTTTGACTGATCCATTTTGAACTCCTTCAAAATCTTATCAAGGTATGTACTCATGGAAAGACTTATCAAGTGTCTTGATCTATCTCTATAGATCTTGATGCCCAGTATGTAAGCAGCTTCACCGAGGTCTTTTTTTGAAAAACTTCTTTGAAACACTCCTTTATGCTTTCCAGAAAATTCTACATCATTTCCGATCAACAATATGTCGTTCACATATACTTATCAGAAAGGTTGTAGTGCTCCCACTCACTTTCTTGTAAATACAGGCTTCACCGCAAGTCTGTATAAAACTTTATTCTTTGATCAACTCATCAAAGTGTATATGCCAACTCCGAGATGCTTGCACCAGTCCATAGATGGATCGCTGGAGCTTGAACACTTTGTTAGCACCTTTAGGATTGACAAAACCTTCTAGTTGCATCATATACAACTCTTCTTTAATAAATCCATGAAGGAATGCAGTTTTGACATCCATTTGCCGGATTTCACAAAATGCGGCAATTGCTAACATGATTCAAACACACTTAAGCATCAATCTGAGTGAGAAAATCTCATCATAGTCAACACCTTGAATTTGTAAAAAAACTTTTTCGACAAGTCTAGCTTTGTAGATAGTAACACTACTATCAGCGTTTGTCTTCCTCTTGAAGACCCATTTATTCTCTATGCCTTGCCGATCATCGGGCAAGTCAACCGAAGTCTATACTTTGTTCTCATACATGTATCCTATCTCAGATTTCATGGCCTCAGGCCATATTGCGGAATCTAGGCTCATCATTGCTTCCTCATAGTTTGTAGGTTCATCATGGTCTAGTAACATGACTTTCGGAACAGGATTATTGTACCACTCTGGTGCAGAACGTGCTCTGGTTGACCTACGAGGTTCGGTAGTAACTTGATCTGAAGTTTCATGATCATTATCATTAGCTTCCTCTCTTGTTGGTGTAGGCATCACGGGAATGGTTTTCTGTGATGAGCTACTTTCCAATTCGAGAGAAGGTACAATTACCTCATCAAGTTCTACTTTCCTCCCACTCACTTCTTTCGAGAGAAACACTTTCTCTATAAAGGATCCATTCTTAGCAGCAAAAATCTTGCCTTCGGATCTGTGATAGAAGGTGTACCCAATAGTTTCTTTTGGGTATCCTGTGAAAAGACGCGCTTCTCCGATTTGGGTTCGAGCTTATCAGGCTGAAGCCTTTTCATATAAGCATCGCAACCCCAAACTTTAAGAAACAACAACTTAGGTTTCTTGCCAAACCACAGTTCATATGGTGTCGTCTCAACAGAGTTAGACAGTGCCTTATTTAACGTGAATGCAGTTGTCTCTAATGCATAACCCCTAAACGTTAGGCTCTAGCTTCTAGTGACCATTTCTTTTGCAGTAGAAGCACTGAGTTTCAGGCTTGGCTCTAGCTTTGGGCTTCTTCATGGGAGTGGCAACTTGCTTGAAATTCTTCTTGAAGTTCCCTTTCTTTCCCTTGCCCTTTTACTTGAAACTAGTGGTCTTGTCAACCATCAACACTTGATGCTTTCCTTGATTTCTACCTTCACCGATTTCAGCATCGCGAAGTGCTCGGGAATCGTTTCCGTTATCCCTTGCATATTATAGTTCATCACAAAGTTCTAGTAACTTGGTGATAGTGACTAGAGAACTCTGCCAATCACTATCTTATCTGGAAGATTAATTCCCACTTGATTCAAACGATTGTAGTACCCATACATTCTGAGCACATGCTCACTAGCTGAGCTATTCTCCTCCATCTTGTAGGCAAAGTATTTGTCAGAGGTCTCATACCTCTCGACACGGATATGAGTCTGAAATACCAATTTCAGCTCCTGGAACATCTCATATGCTCCATGGCATTCAAAACGTCTTTGCGGCCATGATTCTAAGCCGTAAAGTATGGAGCACTCACTACAAAAAAATACACTTTCGTGATGATACGTGTTTGTCACAGTAGGTTGCATTTTTTGTCATGCATGTACATCCATAACAAATTTATGACAGAATCTAGATAGTCATACCTGTGCTGTTGTAGAAGTGTTCCATGACATTACCAAAATTATCATCACGGAAGTGTACACTTCCATGACAATAAATCGCGCGTCACAGAAGTGCTTTCGTCAAGGGTGACCGACACGTGGCATCCACCGTAACAGAACACCGTTAAGCTATCAGGTCGGGTTTTGGATCCGATAACCCATTAACAGCCCCGACCAATGGGAAATTTCCACGTGTAAAATTCTTATTGGCCGGACAAAACACGTGTCAGCTCGTTAGTGGGTCAGATAGGCGCCTATGATATGTCGACACGTGTCATGGTCCACCACTGGCACATTTAGCTTACAAAGCCAGCCCGTTTGACTTGGTCAAAAGTTACCGGGCTGGCCCATGAAAAGCCTGTTAACGGTCTCCTCGCAAATAGACCATTTTACGGCCCGTTAACTCACAGCTCGTTAGGCCCTAAAGGAAATCGGCCCAACAACGTCATGTGGGCCATCGAATATAACACCAGCCCATTTCACTTTCGGCCCATGTATGGCCCACGACGTCTTTCGGCCCATATGAGGCCTTCGTATCTTTTGGCCCTTTACAGGCCCACGGTGACTCTAGCCCATAATGAACAGTAATTTTCTTTATACCCGTTAACGGCCCATGATTTACATGGGCCGTTTTCAGCCCGTGTTAGCTTTCGGCGTATTGACGGCCCATATGTTCTTGGGCTCCTTTTCGGCCCTCGATTACTTCTGGCCCGTTACTGGCATGTTCCCCTAATGGGCCAAATTCGTCCAATGGCAAGAGTCGGCCCGTTACTGGCCTGTTCCCCTAATGGGCCAAATTTGGCCCATAGCAAGAGTCGGCCCGTTACTGGCCTGTTACCCTAATGGGCCAAATTCGGCCCATGGCAAGAGTCGGCCCGTTTCTGGCCGGTTAACCCGTTGCGCCGTTTCCAGCCCGTCCTATCTTCTGGCCCATTAACAACCCGTTATGCCTGTGAAAGAATTAAGCCTTTGTTGTCCTATGGCCTGTTAACAGCCAGTTATCGTGCTGGGCCGATACCAATTACGCCCGATTACGGCCCATGTAGACCCATTTATCCGACGGCCTGAGGCCCACCGATTTCAGGCCCATTTATCGACGGCCCGTATATGGCCCATGGTAGTTGCGGCCACTAGCAAACCAGGGAAAAAAAGACTAGGAAATAAATAAGGCCGAAACTAACGCTAGGCTATTAAGGCAATTGCACATATTACATTCACTCGGCATCAAAGATCGCCACCAGTGCAAATATAGGGAACACCCTACACTATACAAAAATGGCTTGCTATTTTCTTTAGCCGGTGGCTGCACGTTAAGAATAAATTTTGTATCGCACCAAAACAAATTACAACTATATAACAAAAGGAAGGTTGGCATAAAACTTAACAGTCTAGCAGATAAATGCACCACCAGAAGTTCAAAAGCTTAGTTCATTTGACCTGACTTTTATGTTTTCATGTTGTATTGTCCGATGGAGCACCATAACCCTCGCCTTCATTTCCCCTAGGCTCCTGAACAACATAGCAAATGTCTGATAGTCTGGTTTCAAAACCATGCATATCTTGACGACATTGAGCAATGTTTCTCCTTGTTTCACAAAGGGTCTTTGTTAGGGAATGGATTTGTGTCTGGGGCACACATACAACATTGTTTTGAGCTTGCATATCTTGATCATGAGGCAGTTTGGACGATATTGCCTTAACAACCAACCCAGTATTACGCAGGAACGTGCTTTTGGCACTGTTAGTGGACAAGTATTGACCCACTGCAGCAAGAGCTGACATTGCGGTTATAGTTGCCTCGCCACCTTCAGAAGGTGGCGGTTCCACCATTTTTTTCCATAGCTCGCTGAAAAGTTGAGGTTTTACATTAGTAGTACCAGAACAGAACATATTAAGGAGGCAACAAAACCAAACAAAATAGCTTTGGTCTATATACAGAACTTATTCTAGTGAACCCATGTAAAATATTATTTGTATTTCATTGCAAAGTACATAATAAAACTAGGTTCCAAACATATGACCATGTACCATCGCTAATGTATTGTCTATTTATTCACATTCTATTGAGGTCTATGGATAAAGAAACGAAGTTTAGAATACGGTAAGCATAGTATGACATCATTCATATCACAAAACAATTGAGAACAGACAAACAGGCAATTGTAACTTGTGTGGGCAAGTCCAGCACGGAACTAGATTACGGGTCAAGATCAAAGTAACATCACTCCTCTCTTTTAAACCTTGTAAGGTGCAATGATACGCTAAGACAATTGTGTGTAAAATTGAAAAGAGTAATAGACACTGGCTGCAAACCATGCAGTTCAAGGCACAAGTCAAAGTAAGTAGTAGTTAAAAGGCATGAGGATTAAGGACTTACAACAGCGGCTTTGACTGGTGTAGTCATTCCCTTCTTCTTGCTGGTGTGAGAGTCCTTGAAGATTTCCACAACATTTGGTTCAGGTACTTTTGGGTCCTTGCAGGCTTTCCTCTGCATTTTGAACAAGTCAATATAGATCTGATAATATGGTACAGTGAAAAGAGTGAAACAACAGCTAATTACAAGAGCCTCGCAGTGTGTAATATAGCTACGAGATCCTGTCGTCTGTTGGAATTTCACTTTCGTACGGTTTGCCTTGTTCTTTGAACAGTTCACCTACAAGAAGATAGATTGTGTGGCACATGCATAAATAGGACTTCAACACGTGACCTAATCACACATATATAATGTACCTGATACTTCGGATCAGACCAGTGTTTAACAAGGCCCCTCCAGTCTTCATCCGATATATTTTCCACTAGAGATGTTTGGGAAAGTTCACTGCCTTCAAAGTGAGTTTTCCTCAAGTTATACCAATACTGTCGCAGAGAAGACTTGAAAACATGGGTGCAAGCTTGTCTGGTTGCATCATCTTGGCTATCCAACTTGAACCTCATCTGTTGAAAATTATGGGAGTCTCATTATCAGCAACCTAGAAAGTATGGGATAGAGCAAGACGATATTACTAGTTTCCATACATAACCATACTTACAGATAAATGGTCGAGGAAGGTGTTGAACTGGGTTTCGTCTTTGTCATTCCTGTACTGAATCCATGTTGGGAGGATACGTACATGACACCTAACGGCAACCGCTGCCTCTGATACTAACTTGGCTGACTTTGTAGCATCACGTGGCCTTTTTAAACCTGCCTCAAAACGGATCTCCATTCTTCCTCCTCTAGATTTAGTCAACCTATCGAGCATTATCCCTGATGTTTGTTTCCTCTTGCGCCTAGGTGCTAGTCCAACAATGAACATAGGAAGTGTTAGTGTACATCAAACTGTGAGACTACATATAAAGAAGCATGCAACTATAACTTGACTCCAGCAACTACCTTCTTGCTGTTGAAGCTCACAAGGTTCATCTGATATTGCCAACTCGTCTTGTGTCAAGAGTGCTTGGGAAGTAGTGTCAGGTGGCAAGGGAGCTTGGGAACGTGCTGCTAGCTCAGTTGACGCACGAGTAAGTCGTGCAGCTGGTAGTACTATGGTAGGTGTTGCAAGAACTAGGGTTGTCTCTGCTTGTTTGGTGGTAGCTATTTGTTTCTGTTTGGCTTTTTTTGCAACTCGTGTAGCATGGGATGCCGTGTTTGTAGAATTTTCTGCTGGACTTTGACCTTCTATTGAACCATCAGTACCAGCAGAATATGCAGGATTCATCCGCTTCTCATTCCCTGCCATTCTGTGTTTCTTCCTCTTTCTCTGTGCCATATTAAGCCAAGCCGACAAGAAAAACAAATAACAATTTAGTTCTTCAGAACAAATTGATGTGTGATGCAGACGAACTGAACTTTGATGTTAGACAACCACATGACAGGAGGATGTAACATGTATGAAAAACAGGACGGAAGAGATAACCAGAACTATGATGTGTGAACTAAGAAGAAGACATTTCACCAAATTAGAAGCAATGCAATGGAGGTAGACACCATATGAAAGATGCTACAAATATCGCTCTGCCAAGTTAACAGTGTCTCATCATAAATGGCGTTTAAACAAATGTGAAGCAGTACGAGAAATAAATCATATGCAAGATGCAAACAACATCACACTACCATGTTAGAGGTCTCTCGTCATTAGTGCCATTGCATATTTCATAGCTTATGATGTGTAAACTAAGGAGAAGGCATTTCAACAAATTAGAAGCAATGAAAGCTAGACACCATATGAAAGATGCAACGAATATCACTCTACCAAGTTAAAATTGTCTCGTCATAAGTGACATTTCAACAAATTAGTAGTACAAGCTAGAAAAGAATGTGAGATGTAACCTATATCACACTCCGAAGTCAAACGTGTCTTATGATAAGTGATTGTTGCAGGTTACACAATAGTAGTAATTTGATGTAAGAACATGGTGTGATAGACAGATATTGTATGTTCTAGAAACAGGAACACGTGTCTTATTCAAGTATAATGTGTAAAGTAAGTAGATGGAATTCAACAAAATTAGAAGCAATACAAGCTAGACATCACACATAACATGCAACCACATATAACAGTGCCAAGTTAGAGGGAGCACCGGTGATGCTACACTAGGGGACGTGCTCATCATAAACACAGCTTTCTTGAGTGTCTATGCATGTGTTGTCTTGGAAATCATCTTGGGGGTGTGGAGGAGTAGAAACTATAAAGGCCCTCCGTTCGGAAGGAGCACCTTTATCCACTGCCTTGCTAACTTCCTTCCGCTTTATTGATTTTGAATTGTCAAGTAAAACCGACAAGAAAAAGCAATAAAATTCTCTCTTCAGAACTCATTCATGCATGATACTGACAATCACTAGTTTGATGTAAGGCAAACACATGATACCAAGATGGAATATGTACGAAAAACAGGACGGCATGGCATGTTCACAACTATATGTGTAAACTAAGCAGAAACCATTCCAGCAAATAAGAAGCAATGCAAGCTAGACACCACATGAAAGATGCAACCAATATGACTCTGCCAAGTTAAAAGCGTCCCATCATAAATGGAATTTCAACAAATTAGAAGCAACGCATGCTATAAATCATATGAAAGATGCAACTAATATCGCACTGCATATACTAAACGTGTCTCGTCATGTTGATTGATGCGGGATACAAAAAAACAATAGTTTTATGTAAGGACATGCTTAATAGACAAATGTACTATGTACTAAATACAGGAAGGCATGTCACATTAACAGGTATAATGTATAAGCTAAGCAGACTAGCACATGCAGTTTGACCAGATTGGAAGAATTACAATCTAGACACCATATGCAACATGCAACCACATAGCATGCTGCCAAGTTAGAGCAAGCACCTGCGATGCTAGTGTAGGGGAAATGCTGTAATCAACTACAGAGCTACGTTCACTATCTTCATCTAGCATTTCTGTTTCTTAAGAATCATGTCAGGAGGCTGACGCTGCATTCTTTAAATGAGGAGTAGTCCCCTTGCCTGCCTGCCTCGTCATAAGTGATTGATGAGGGATACACAAGAACATTAGTTTGATGTACGAACATGGTTAATACACAGATGTACTAGTATGTACCAAAAACAGGAAGGCATGTCATATTCAAAGGTATAATGTGTAAGCTAAGCAGATGCAATTTAACCAAATTGGAAGCAATACAAGCTAGACATCCGGCTGGAGTGGTGTGCATGATCATCTAGGACCTGAGAGCTTGGTGGGAGGCGGGCTGCTTCGCCACCACCGCAGCTTTTTAGTTGGCTTCCAGGTGATGCCTATCTTTACTGGGCTTGTCACTGGCTCGGCCAGTGCCCTGACTAGCTATTTGTCTTCTGGTGCTCATGGGATGGTGGTTCATGTAAAAAATATCTTTCCTTATCTTACCAACTTTGGCCTTTCGAATACAAGCTAGACACCATATGGAACATGCAACCACATATGACACCGTGAAGTTAAAGCAAGCACCTAGGATGGTGGTTCATTGCGAGCGAGATCATCAACTCCATAGCTACGTTTACCGTCTCCATCTGCTGACACTGCACCCTTTATAGCGCAGTAACGTGTCTTGCCTACTCGCATACGAAGATGGAGCGACTTCTCTCTTTTCTTTTTGGCTTCTCTCACGGCAGCAGAGTCTGAAATACCCTTGCATAAAAACACAATAGTGAGAGTAAGGGTGAAGTGTGTGCAGAACTAGTGCACTGTAAAAGTAGCAGATAGCAGGTGGCTGAAAAATAAATGACATGAGACATATGATAGCTCTACAACATTGCATGGCAAACAAAATTAGATTCTACTCCGTATGATTTTGTAATATATGAGCACAGGAAATGCAGGTACTCCTCCAGCACACCACCACATGTGTTCATATCTAAGATAATAGTCGACTGAAAATAAATAGCTCAGTCAATTTTTTAATGAACTGTCCGATCTATAAGGAACGGGCAGATGGCCTTCGTCTACCTCCCGCCAGTCACTATTGACAATCTTTCTCGAACCACCAGCGACCACCGGCCCAGACCCCTGCCTCCGCCGCCCCGCCATCCCATCGACCTCACACCACCGTCGTGCTTGGCAGCACCCCCAGGCCATCCCTTTAATCCTGGCCAACCTCCAGATCGGGCGCCAGTAGCTCTAGGCTGCACACGCCCCTAAGATAAACACCAAGGCGCTGCTTCCCCGGTGTAATAGGCGTACTAGCGCCTGTTACGCCGGGGAATGCTTCCATTAATTGGGAATCAACTGGCCAGAAGTTGAAATTCAGGGGGGCGACGAACCTCTAGCTAAGGTGAAATAGTATATGAGGAGAAACCTTGTGCATCGCGAGTTACTAGGAACATCTAGTATCAAGAAGAAGCGGTCAACTAGTGTCTTCTGTGGGATGAATACCGTGCAAGCAGAGACGTAAGATTTGCACGAATAAGGGAAGAGGAGTACCTTTTTCGGTTGCCGGTGTGGTCACCTCCACATGCCGCGCCGATCTTCTTCTTTTTACCGGGGAAACCAATGTTCTGGAGGGTTTAGGCTTGGACAAACCCATGGCCAAATTGTTGACTATGTTGCCGTGGCCGTATGACGGTGGAGGGGAAGCAGATCCGAGGTGGCGAAGGACGACATAGCAGGAACAACTCCGGTGTGGTGGAGGGTGGCGAAGTTGGAGCAGCAGCGGTGAGGTGCGGGGCGGCGTGGTTGAACTGGCTCGGGTACGGACGGCTCGGCCTCGGCTTCAACTACTAGCCATGGAGGGCGTTGCGGTTGAGGTTCCGGTGGACGATGACGTCGGGGTATCGGCTCCGGCGTGATGGAGGAGGGCGGCGGTTGATGGGTGGGATGGTGTGGCGGATGGAGGACGCCGGGGTTTCGCGGCTGGTGGAGAGGTAGTTTTGGCGCCCACGGAGTACGAATGGGGGGAACCATGTTTCGGTCTGGGACGCGCTTGTTTTTGGCTTTTTTGAACAGAAGATGGGATGCGCTTGTTTGAAATTTGGGGAAGTACAAACTTTGCCCCCACTTAAATTTCAGACCTACTGCGGGTCGGGGGTAGGATGGTAATCCCAGGTGTCCCAAATAGTGGGGGGGCGATTTCGGCCGCGCGCATGTGTGCTTAGGCGGCCATTGTGTATGAATGTTTTTCGGATGCGGTTGCGTCGCGTCTAGATGAAGCTACAAACTTACCCCGGTTTAGACCTTTGGACGTCGGGCCAGTAGGATTCAGGGGTCGGAGTTATTAGAAAAGTAATTTCCTTGTACTACCAAACATTGGTCTCACGCGGTTTCGGGCGAGTAGAGGCTCTTTTGGCGCTTCGTTCGAAATTTTGAAACACAAGCATTCATGTTTAGAGTACTCTTAAACTATTAGGATTTACCTAAATAGACAACGTTATATTTGACCTTGTATGTTTGAAAACCTCATTAAATTATCTGCTTCTTTTTGAAATTTTGACACTTGAAAATCCTATAACTACGATTATTTTGGAATGGAGGAGCTAAATTTGAATCTATTTTGTACATGACTACATATGCTATTATGTACAAAATCAGAGCAAAGATTGGTGCCCCCATAATTTAGGTATGGTTTACAAATGCCATGATATCAAATTCAAATAATTGAATGGACTTCATGTTGAATTCAATTTTTTTAAACCACCTTAAGTTGAATTCAAATGTATGCTAGTTCATAGGTAGCTATTTATAATGTCCATCGTGTAACTTTCGTATGTATAATGTGCTTTACATACACAACATGAACTATACTCACGTTTATATTCGATTGCTAAAGCGATGCATTGTCTGGACTTCAAAATACTAACTATGTGGATCAATTGTGTCGAATAATAACATAGACATGCTCAAATTCGATATAATCTAGATGTCTGATGGATCAATGACCGCTCCTTACGCGAATTGCAAATATCATGATCCCATCCTAATATTTGGATACAATTTATATATTTAATCAATGTGTAGAGCAGTCTTTTACGTGTAGTTTCACTCTCCATCGGTGGTCTCTCACACATGCTCACACACTCTCCTGAGGTGTCTTTCTCGCACACATGCTCTAGATATAACCCTCCCTCCCTCTCGTAACCATTTACAACTGTTTCCACTAACCTTTATCACAGGCACTCTTCCTCTCGCAAACATACACATGCACAATCCTCATCGACCCTTTCTATATACATGGACATGCCTACGTGTCTCATGTACGCACATTATCTTTACGCCTGTCTCTCACCTCTCTTCCTAATCGACGAGTATGATTCTAGCAGAGCATTCTGTAGGATGCCCCTTAAAGTTAGGTTGGATGAATAGTAATATCAGAGATAAAGGGGTTACCTTAGTCCGAGAACCTAGGGTAACAAATCCTAGCCGGCTTTGTCAGTGGACAAAGAGTCCTTCACAATTTTGCTATCTTTGTCTTATACGACTAGTCATCCATGGGTCTTCCTAAATGCGTCACGGGCCGACCAATGTGGCGCAGGACAGAACCGATCGAAGGGCCTCACCTTGACCCACCGGACCTCACGCGGTGACACATGCTCTGCCCCCACGTCTCATTATCTTCCCACACCCACACATACCAACTGTAGGATCGAAAGTATGTCTAGAGGGGGGTGATTAGACTACTTGACCAAATAAAAATCTAGCCTTTTCCCAATTTTAGTTCTTGGCAGATTTTAGCTATCTTAGCACAAGTCAGGCAATCTCCACACAATTCAAGCAAGCATGCAAAAGAGTATATGAACAGCGGAAAGTAAAGCATGCAACTTGCAAGAATGTAAAGGGAAGGGTTTGGAGGATTCAAACGTAATTGGAGAAACGGATGTTTTTGTCGTGCTTCCGATAGGTGGTGCTATCGTACATCCACGTTGATGGAGACTTCAACCCAAGGAGGGTAATGGTTGCGCGAGTCCATGGAGGGCTCCACCCACGAAGGGTCCACGAAGAAGCAACCTTGTCTATTCCATCATGGCCGTCGCCCACGAAGGACTTGCCTCACTAGCGGTAGATCTTCACGAGGTAGGCGATCTCCTTGCCCTTACAAACTCCCTGGTTCAACTCCACAATCTTGTCGAAGGCTCCCAAGTGACACCTAGCCAATCTAGGAGACACCACTCTCCAAGAAGTAACAAATGGTGTGTTGATAATGAACTCCTTGCTCTTGTGCTTCAAATGATAGTCTCCCCAACACTCAACTCTCTCTCACAGGATTTGGATTTGGTGGAAAGAAGATTTGTGTGGAAAGCAACTTGGGGAAGGCTAGAGATCAAGATTCATATGGTTGGAATGGAATATCTTGACCTCAACACAAGTGTAGGTGGTTCTCTCTCAGAAAATGTGTATTGGAAGTGTAGGTATGTTCTGATGGCTCTCTCCACGAATGAAGAGTGGGTAGAGGGGTATATATAGCCTCCACACAAAATCTAACCGTTACACACAATTTGCCAAACTCGGTGGGACCGAATGGTTAAACTCGGTCGGACCGATTCAGCAAACCTAGTGACCGTTAGGATTTTTGGTGGGACTGAGATGCAACTCGGTAGGACCGATATGGTTAGGGTTAGGGCATAACGTAATCTCGGTGTGACCGATTACACAAATTCGGTGGGACCGATTTTGGTACTAAGCTAACCAGAGAGTTGGTCAGGTAAACTCGGTGGGACTGATTCGCTCATCTCGATGAGATCGAAATGTTACAAAAGGGAAACAGAGAGTTTACATTGCAATCTCGGTGGGACCGATCGCTCATCTCGGTAAGACCGAAACGTTACGAAGGGAAACATAGAGATTACAATCCCATCTCGGTGAGACCGAGATCCCTATCGGTGAGACCGATTTGCCTAGGGTTTATGGCAGTGGCTATGACATTTGAAACTCGATGGCGCCGGATAGAAAGAATCGGTGGGGCCGAGTTTGACTTTTGGTTTAGGTCATATGTGAATGTGGGAAGGTAGTTGAGGATTTTGGAGCATATCACTAAGCACTTTGAGCAAGCAAACCATTAAGCAACACCTCATCCCTCCTTGATAGTATTGGCTTTTCCTATAGACTCAATGTGATCTTGGATCACTAAAATATAAAATGTAGAGTCTTGATCTTGAAGCTTGAGCCAAACTTTTTGTCCTTAGAATTTTGAGAGATCCACTTTCCTCATCCATGCCATGCCATTCATTGAGCATTTCCTGAAATATTAATCTTGGAATAATGTTAGCTCAATGAGCTATATGTTGTTAGGAATTACCAAAACCACCCAGGGATAGTTGCACTTTCAATCTCCCCCTTTTTGGTAATTGATGACAACATATAGATCAAAGCTTCGAGAAATGATAATAAGAGTGAAAGATATTGTTGCTTTGAGAAGTATGTGAAAAGCAAGAGCTCCCCCTAAATTTGTGCATATCTTAAGATTTTCTTTGGACTGCAAATGCACAATGAGTTAGGATCATGGGTTACTCTTCCATGTCACATACATCTTGGTGGAGCGCTCAAAATGATAAGAAATAAATACATGCACTCATCACCAAGCAAAGTGAATGATCATATAAGAATAAGTAAGATAATATCATCTAACAAGCATAAGTGTAGCTTATGATCAACCACATGATCATCAATGTCTCACAGATAATGGCATAGTATCTCAAGCAATCAAAAGACAAACAAAGTTCAACCACCAAAGCAGGAGAGAATAAAAAGCAACGCTCTCTCTCGAACCCTATGATCTATACATTTTTCTCCCCCTTTGGCAACAAGTTACCAAAAAGTTCATAGAAAATGCATAGCACTAGAACGTCTCTCAAGCTTGGTCTTCAGGTGGTGGTGTCCGGAGAATGCCAAGGACGAAGGCTTCACTTGATGTGGATGGAGCTGATGGAGTTGGTGCTGGAGCTGGTTGCGCTGAAGCTGTAGCTGGTGCAGATGAAGTGGCTCTAGTGTCTGTTACTGGCACTGTAGTTGATCTCCGAGCTCTAGGCACTCTGGCTAATGCATCAGTGGTTGTTCTTCCCTTCCTCTCCTGCATGTCATCCTGTAGTTGCTCCACAACTGACGGAATCTTAGTTAATTTGACATCTAAATCATAGAATTTTTGTTCCATGATTCTTTCCAGGCTCTCCTGGTTTTGAGTTAGGGTGGCCAACCCATTCTCAATCCTCAGAGTTGATGCTATCAAATAACCAAGCTGGTCCTGCTTGCCTTTTAAAAAGTACTCAGATGCCTCCTCTTGAGTTGGCATCTTGGCAGCCTTCTCTTTCTTTGCTTTCTCCTTCTTCTCTTGAGCTTGTACTGATGATGGTTCATTCTCATTCATCACAACTTGATTGTCCTCGAAGTCTGGGTAGATAGGCAAGTGGTCCTTATCCAACAGGTATGTGCCTGTGCCCATCTTTGAGTTTATCAACTCCTGGATTTGTGGGGCATATCCACAACTTCTTTTCTGGTCTGCTGCGGTCCTCTTGATAGTCTCAACTATAAGGATCATGACCTTGAACTTCTGTGGCACATCAAATATATGTAGCAAGTTAATTGCATGGCCTCTGATCATTCTGTGATCACTAGACTTGGGCAAGAGAGTGTGCCTAAGGATCCAATTGATTGTAGGCAGCCCTGACAACAAGTGTTTTACTGACCCAAACTGGTGAGTCTCAAGATCATCTTCAGGAATCTCCTTGTACATGTTTGCCATAGAGTTGTGATCCATCTTCTTCTTGGCATAGACATCCAAGTCATCTTCTTCTTCCTTAGGAGCATTGATCAGATTTGCCCATTCCTCAATAGTTGAGTGGTACCTTGTACCTTCAGACATCCAGACTATCTTGCCATCTGGATAGAAGTGTGTTGTGGAGTAGAATTACATTATGAGCTCCTCATTCCACTTTGTGAGCTTCTGCCCAACAAAGCCTACAACTCCACAAGCACTGAAGTTGTCAAACACACCAGGATAGTGTTCCTCATTTTCCTTGATATACTTCCAGTCGACCCACCTCATTTCACACACTATAGGCTTCTTGTCCAACAACACTGTCTCATAGAAGTCCTGATGTTCCTTTGTGTGGAACCTGTAATCAACAGCAGTCCTTCTTCTGGTAGCATATGGATCCGCCTCTCTCCATTTCCTCAGTCCTGAGTCTCTCCTGATCTTCATGTTCTCAGCCACAGGATGAGCATCATTGTGGTTTGGAATCTTGGGTTTGATCTTCCTCAGGACTTGTCCTTCATCATCTTCATCAGCAGCAACTTCAGGCACTGGGGCCTTGTTCTTCTCAGCAGCTGGTATACTCCTGGTATTCCTCTTAGGTGCACTCTTGGGCTTGGAGGCTGCTTTGGGTGCTTCTTTGGGCTTTGATGAAGCAGCCCTTGTCCTGATAGCATCACCCATAAGCTTCTGAGCCTTAGGTGCTGGTGCAGCAACCTCTTCTTCCACTTCCTCTTCAGAATCTCTCATGATTGAGGATCTCCCAAGCACTCTAGCAATGGTCTTTTTGATCCTCTCCTTCCTCTTCTTCCCTTCTGCAGCAGCCTCTTTGGGTTCAAATCCCAAAGGGACTTGAGTAGATGCTCTGGCCTTAGACACTGGAATTCTCTTTGCAGGAACATTTTGCTTCATGCCTGGCTTGGTGGCAGCAACAGTGCTATATTCCTTCTTAACCACTTTCTTCTTTGAAGTGGCCTCATCCTCAACTACCACATAGTCTTCATCCTCAGACTCTGAAGTTTTCTTCTTCCTTGTTCTGGTGGCAGCTTTGAGCAAGTTGCTGGGAGTGCTCCTGCTACCATCATCTGAACTGCTAGAGGGACTAGTGCCCTCACTCAGGTGAACCTGCTCCTCTGACCTGTTCTGGCTGTCACTCTGATCAGACATATTGCAAACACTGACAGCAGACCCTGTGAATAGATATAGATGAGATAGAGTGGATGAGCATCACAAAATGTAGAGGTTTTTGCAAAAGAATGAGTCAAAAACTTAGTTTTAGTTTTCCACAGAAAGCATTTCGGATCAACCGATTTGTAAACTCGGTGATACCGAAGCAGCTGTTGGAACCTAAACTAGTGAACTCGGTTAGACCGAGTCACAGTTCGGTGGCACCGAGACTGCTAGGGTTTCACAAAGTCCTGAACTCGGTCACACCGATTTGCAATTCTCGGTCAGACCGAAAATTACATGTGCAATGGCCTGAGCCGAATCGGTGGTACCGAGTTCCACAACTCGGATGGTCCAAGATGGTTTCGGCGGAAACCTAACCCTAAATTTTCAATTCAACTCTAATCTACGGAGTGTTTTGACTGGATAGAAGCGTTTCAATCATGGTAAGAATCATAATGAACACAATGTGCTAGGAATCGGACGGGGATAGCACTGTGATCGAGTCCATACCCTAGTTCGGCGATGAACTCGCTACGGCGGCAACGGCAGGGAAGAATTCCGTTGACGGCGGCAGAGACCAGCGACAGGAGGCGGCTGGCGACGAGGAGGACGATCCAGAGACCCAGGAGGCAGAGCGAGCTATGCGTGTGCGAAGGGGTTTCAGAGAAATTTCCAAAATTTTGCCCGTGAGTATATATAGCCCGACCCTGTCGGTGTGATCGAGTGGAACAACTCGGTGGCACCGAGATTCATAACTGCAAGCAGTTACTGAAACTCGGTGTGACCGAAAGGTTCAAATCGGTTGCACCGAGATTGAAAACCTAGATCGACTTAGTGATCTCGGTATGACCGAAATGGAGGAATCAGTCAGACCGAAAAGCACAAAGAAGTTTTGGAAGTTTAAGTCTATGACGAATCGGGGACTCCGAGTGCTCCTCACACAGAGTGGTTCAAATCTGACTTGGTCAAATTTTGTGATGTAGCATGAATAGAGTTTGAGACGAGAAAAGCAGAGATAGCTAGAGAGGGTTCTTAGGCATTCTTGTCCATCCACTTGGCAAAAGAAAAGAAAACAATCAATCAAAACAACAAGTGGATGTCCTCGAATGAGTGAAATATGCAATCAACATGCTCACACAATAAAATGGCAATTGAAATATGTGGCAAAGCATGCACAACCAATTCTAGCATCTATCAAACAATTTGCGATGACTAGGTCATCTATATATGAGTATATTGACTTAGGAGTCAAATGAGAACATTTGATCATAGGTCATACTCATCGTTTAAGCACAAGTGGGGTTACCACTTCTACATAAAGCATTGTTGTGTTCACACCATTAGAGTTGCTTTAGCTCAATTCTTAGAGTAAAGCTCCCCCTAGATGTGAGATCCCCCCTAAGAGGGATGAACTAACCTTGGGTTTTTTCGATGATGACTTCATGTAGATGTTTAAGATGTGGATGCTCAATGTTGATGTAGATCATTTGGAGCTATCCATTGAAGTGAGTTGCGCTTTCAATACCTACATGGGTTAGTCCCACAAGGAACAAACAAGGATATCCATAGACATAGAGTGATGCACACACAAGATGATGTCTATGAAAGCTTTTAGGTTACCTTGTCCCTTGTCTTACCAACAAGAGGGTTTGTGACTCCTTGAACTAGTGCGAGATGTGGAAGCTAATTGCACTTGTTCTTGCCAAGATGATAAGAGTGAAGTATGTTGGCGGAGTCACCGTCAAGAACTCTCTAGTTCTTCTTCGGGATCCACACCATCTTGATGGGAATCCTCGGTGTTGTAGGTGTACTTGATGAAGTGGAACTTGAAGTAGTCTTGGGAGCCCACTTGACCAAGGCCTTAGGAGCTTCTTCAAATGCATCAATTTCCTCTTGAAGCTTGTCCTTGCCTTTTTGCTTGTGGTCTTGTGGTGGAAGATCATCTTGAGCTTGTGTCCCTTTGAGAGAAGTAGGATCATACTTCTCTTGTTGAGGAACAAACTTCGTCTTGGGGATTGATCTTCTTCCCACTCAACTGTTGGGGAACGTAGCAGAAATTCAAAATTTTCTTACGTATCACCAAGATCTATCTATGGAGAAACTAGCAACGAGGGGAAGGAGAGTGCATCTACATACCCTTGTAGATTGCTAAGCGGAAGCGTTCAAGTGAACGGGGTTGATGGAGTCGTACTCGTCGTGATCCAAATCACCGATGACCAAGTGCCGAACGCACGGCACCTCCGCGTTCAACACACGTACAGCCCGGTGATGTCTCCCATGCCTTGATCCAGCAAGGAGAGAGGGAGAGGTTGAGGAAGACTCCATCCAGCAGCAGCACAACGGTGTGGTGGTGGTGGAGGAGCGTGGCAATCCTGCAGGGCTTCGCCAAGCACCACGGGAGAGGAGAAGGACTTGGGAGAGGGGGAGGGTTGCACCAGAACATTGGTATGGCTGCCCTCCCACCCCCCACATATATATAGGGGCAGGGGAGAGGGGGGGAGGTGCAGCCTTGGCCCTTCCTCCAAGGAAGGGTGCGGCTAGGAGGAGTCCCTCCTCCCCAAGGCACCTCGGAGGTGCCTTCCCCCTTTAGGACTCTTCCTTTCCCTCTTCTCTTGGCGCATGGGCCTCTTGGGGCTGCTGCCCTTGGCCCATATAGGCCAAGGCGCACCCCCTACAGCCCATGTGGCCCCCGGGGGAGGTGGCCCCACCCGGTGGACCCCCGGGACCCTTCCGGTGGTCCCGGTACAATACCGGTGACCCCGAAACTTGTCCGGTGACCAAAACAGGACTTCCCATATATAAATATTTACCTCCGGACCATTCCGGAACTCCTCGTGACGTTCGGGATCTCATCCGGGACTCCGAACAACATTCGGTAACCACATACAAACTTCCTTTATAACCCTAGCGTCATCGAACCTTAAGTGTGTAGACCCTACGGGTTCGGGAGACATGCAGACATGACCGAGACGTTCTCCGGTCAATAACCAACAGCGGGATCTGGATACCCATGTTGGCTCCCACATGTTCCACGATGATCTCATCAGATGAACCACGATGTCAAGGACTTAATCAATCCCGTATACAATTCCCTTTGTCTATCGGTACGATACTTGCCCGAGATTCGATCGTCGGTATCCCGATACCTTGTTCAATCTCGTTACCGGCAAGTCTCTTTACTCGTTCCGTAACACATCATCCCGTGATCAACTCCTTGATCACATTGTGCACATTATGATGATGTCCTACCGAGTGGGCCCAGAGATACCTCTCCGTCACACGGAGTGACAAATCCCAGTCTCGATTCGTGCCAACCCAACAGACACTTTCGGAGATACCCGTAGTGTACCTTTATAGCCACCCAGTTACGTTGTGACATTTGGCACACCCAAAGCACTCCTACGGTATCCGGGAGTTGCACAATCTCATGGTCTAAGGAAATGATACTTGACATTAGAAAAGCTTTAGCATACGAACTACACGATCTAGTGCTATGCTTAGGATTGGGTCTTGTCCATCACATCATTCTCCTAATGATGTGATCCCGTTATCAACGACATCCAATGTCCATGGTCAGGAAACCGTAACCATCTATTGATCAACGAGCTAGTCAACTAGAGGCTTACTAGGGACATGGTGTTGTCTATGTATCCACACATGTATCTGAGTTTCCTATCAATACAATTCTAGCATGGATAATAAACGATTATCATGAACAAGGAAATATAATAATAATCAATTTATTATTGCCTCTAGGGCATATTTCCAACAGTCTCCCACTTGCACTAGAGTCAATAATCTAGTTCACATCGATATGTGATTAACAGTCAAGGTCACATCCCCATGTGACTAACACCCCAAGAGTTTACTAGAGTCAATAATCTAGTTCACATTTACCATGTGATTAACACTCGATGAGTTCTGGGTTTGATCATGTTATGCTTGTGAGAGAGGTTATAGTTAACGGGTCTGAACCATTCAGATCCGTGTGTGCTTTACAAATCTCTATGTCATCTCCTAGATGCAGCTACCACGTTCTATTTGGAGCTATTCCAAATAACTGTTCTACTTGAAGCTATTCAAAATTGTTGGTCCATTATACGTATCCTGTATCTCCACTCAGAGCTATCCAGATAGGTGTTAAGCTTGCATCGACGTAACCCTTTACGACGAACTCTTTTACCACCTCCATAATCGAGAAAATTCCTTAGTCCACTAGTTACTAAGGATAACTTTGACCGCTGTCCTGTGATCCATTCTTGGATCACTCTTGTACCCCTTGACTGACTCATGGCAAGGCACACTTCAGGTGCGGTACACAGCATAGCATACTGTAGAGCCTATGTCTTAAGCATAGGGGACGCCCTTCGTCCTTTCTCTCTATTCTGCCGTGGTCGAGCTTTAAGTCTTAACTTCATACCTTACAACTCAGGCAAGAACTCCTTCTTTGACTGGTCCATCTTGAACACCTTCAAGATCATGTCAAGGTATGTTCCATTTGAAAGTACCATTAAGCGTTTTGATCTATCCTTATAGATCTTGATGCTCAATGTTCAAGTAGCTTAATCCAGGCTTTCCATTGAAAAATACTTTCCAAATAACCCTATATGCTTTCCAGAAATTCTACGTCATTTCTGATCAACCATATGTCAACAACATATACTCATCAGAAATTCTATAGTGCTCCCACTCACTTCTTTGGAAATACAAGTTTCTCATAAACTTTGTATAAACCCAAAATCTTTGATCATCATCAAAGCATACATTCCAACTCCGAGATACTTACTCCAGTCCCTAGAAGGATTGCTGGAGCTTTGCATACTTATTAGCATCTTTCAGGATTGACAAAACCTTACGGTTTGTATCACATACAACCTTTCCTCAAAAAAACGTTGAGGAAACAATGTTTTGACATCCTATCTACAAGATTTCATAAATAATGTAGTAATCGCTAATATAATTCCAACAGACTCTTAGCATCGCTACGAGTGAGAAAGTCTCATCGTAGTCAACTCCTTGAACTTGTCGGAAAACATCTTAACGACAAGTCGAGCTTTCTTAATGGTGACATTTACCATCATTGTCCGTCTTCCTTTTAAAATCCATCTGTACTCAACAGCCTTACGACCATCGAGCTGTTCTGCCAAAGTCTACACTTTGTTTTCATACATGGATCCTCTCTCGGATTTTATGGCCTCGAGCCATTTATCGGAATACGGGCCCACCATCGCTTCTCCATAGCTCGTAGGTTCATTGTTGTCTAGCAACATTACTTCCAAGACAGGATTACGTACCACTCTGAAGTAGTACGCATCCTTATCATCTCACGAGATTTGGTAGTGACTTGATTTGAAGTTTCATGATCACTATCATAAGCTTCCACTTCAATTGGTGTAGGTGCCACAGGAACAACTCCTGTGCCCTGCCACACACTAGTTGAAGAGACGGTTCAATAACCTCATCAAGTCTCCACCATCCTCCCACTCAATTCTTTCGAGAGAAACTTTTCCTCGAGAAAGGACTCGGTTCTAGAAACAATCCCTTATTGCTTTTGGATCTCAGACAGGAGGTATACCCAACTATTTTTGGGTGTCCTATGAAGATGCATTTATCCGCTTTGGGTTCGAGCTTATCAGCCTGAAACTTTTTCACATAAGCGTCGCAGCCCCAAACTTTGAAGAAATGACAGCTTAGGTTTCTCTAAACCATAGTTCATACGGTGTCATCTCATCGGAATTACGTGGTGCCCTATTTAAAGTGAATGCGGTTGTCTCTAATGCCTAACCCATAAACTATCGTGGTAATTCAATAAGAGACATCATGGTATGCATCATATCCAATAGGGTGCAGTTATGATGTTCGGACACACCATCACACTATGGTGTTCCGGGCTGTATTATTTGTGAAACAATTTCCACAATGTCTTAATTCTGTGCCAAACTCGTAATTCAGATATTCATCTCTATGATCATATCATAGATATTTTATCCTCTTGTCACGATGATCTTTCAACTTCACCCTGAAATTACTTGAACCTTTCAATAATTTAGACTCGTGATTCATCAAGTAAATATACTCAACATCTACTCAAATCATCTGTGAAGTAAGAACATAATGATATCCACTACACGCCTCAGCACTCATTGGATTGCACACATCAAAATGTATTACTTCCAACAAGTTGCTTTCTAGTTCCATTTTACTGAAACCGAGGCTTTCAGTCATCTTGCCCATGTGGTATGATTTGCATGTCTCAAGTGATTCAAAATCAAGTGAGTCCAAACGGTCCATTTGCATGGAGTTTCTTCATGCATATACACCAATAGACATGGTTCGCATGTCTCAAACTTTTCAAAAATGAGTGAGTCCAAAGATCCATCAACATGGAGCCTCTTCATGCGTTTTATACCGATATGACTTAAGTGGCAGTGCCACAAGTAGGTGGTACTATCATTACTATCTTATATCTTTTGGCATGAACATGTGTATCACTATGATCGAGATTCAATGAACCATTCATTTTAGGTGCAAGACCATTGAAGGTATTATTCAAATAAACAGAGTAACCATTATTCTCCTTAAATGAATAACCGTATTGCGATAGACATAATCCAATCACATCTATGCTCAACACAAACACCAAATAACAATTATTTAGGTTTAACACCAGTCTCGATGGTAGAGGGAGCGTGCGATGCTTGATCATATCAACATTGGAAACACTTCCAACACATATCGTCAGCTCACCTTTAGCTAGTCTCCGTTTGTTCCATAGCTTTTATTTCGAGTTACTAACACTTAGCAACCAAACCAGTATCTAATACCCTGGTGCTACTAGGAGTACTAGTAAAGTACACATCAACACAATGTATATCCAATATACTTCTATCGACCTTGCCAGCCTTCTTATCTACCAAGTATCTAGGGTAATTCTGCTCCAGTGGCTATTCCCCTTATTACAGAAGCACTTAGTCTCGGGTTTGGGTTCAACCTTGGGTTTCTTCACTAGAGCAGCAGCTGATTTGCCGTTTCATGAAGCATCCCTTTTGCCCTTGCCCTCTTTGAAACTAGTGGTTTCACAAACCATCAACAATTGATGCTCCTTCTTGATTTCTACTTTTGTGGTGTCAAACATCACGAATATCTCAAGGATCATCATATATGTCCCTGATATATTATAGTTCATCACAAAGCTCTAGCAGCTTGGTGGTAATGACTTCGGAGAACCATCACTATTTCATCTGGAAGATCAACTCCCACTCGATTCAAGCGATTGTTGTACTCAGACAATCTGAGCACAAGTTCAACAATTGAGCTTTTCTCCCTTAGTTTGCAGGCTAAGAAAATCCTCAGAGGTCTTATACCTCTTGACGTGGGCACGAGCCTGAAATCCCAATTTCAGCCCTCGAAACATCTCATATGTTTCGCGATGTTTCAAAACGTCTTCGGTGCCTCAACTCTAAACCGTTTAACTGAACTATCACGTAGTTATCAAAATGTGTATGTCAGATGTTCGCAACATCCACAGACAACGTTCGAGGTTCAGCACACTGAGCGGTGCATTAAGGACATAAGCCTTCTATGAAGCAATGAGGACAATCCTCAGTTTACAGACCCAGTCCGCATAATTGCTACTATCAACTTTCAACTTATTTTTTCTCTAGGAACATATCTTAACAGTAGAACTGAAACGCGAGCTACGACATAATTTGCGAATACCTTTTGACTATGTTCAGGATAATTAAGTTCATCTTATGAACTCCCACTCAGATAGACATCCCTCTAGTCATCTAAGTGATTACATGATCCGAGTCAACTAGGTCGTGTCCGATCATCACGTGAGACGGACTAGTCAACATCGGTGAACATCTTCATGCTGATCGTATCTACCATACGACTCATGCTCGACCTTTCGGTCTTCTGTGTTCCGAGGCCATGTCTGTACACACACTAGGCTCGTCAAGTCAACCTAAGTGTTTGCATGTGTAAATCTGTCTTACACCCGTTGTATGTGAATGTTGGAATCAAACACCCGATCATCACGTGGTGCTTTGAAACAACGAACTGTCGCAACGGTGCACAGTTAGGGGGAACACCTTCTTGAAATTTTAATGAGGGATCATCTTATTTACTACCGTTGTTCTAAGCAAACAAGATGCATAAACATGATAAACATCACATGCAATCAAATAGTGACATGATATGGCCAATATCATATTGCTCCTTTTGATCTCCATCTTCGGGGCTCCATGATCATCATCGTCACCGCCATGACACCATGATCTCCATCATCATGATCTCCATCATCGTGTCTTCTTGAAGTTGTCTCGTCAACTATTACTTCTACTACTACAGCTAACAGTTAGCAATAAAGTAAAGTAATTACATGACATTTATGTTGACACGCAGGTCATAAATAAATTAAGACAACTCCTATGGCTCCTGCCGGTTGTCATACTCATCGACATGCAAGTCGTGATTCCTATTACAAGAACATGATCATCTCATACATCACATATATCATTCATCACATCCTTTGGCCATATCACATCACATAGCATACCCTGCAAAAACAAGTTAGACGTCCTCTAATTGTTGTTTGCATGTTTTACTTGGCTGCTATGGGTTTCTAGGAAGAACGTTTCTTACCTACGCAAAGACCACAACGTGATATGCCAATTGCTATTTACCCTTCATAAGGACCGTGTTCATCGAATCCGATCCGACTAAAGTGGGAGAGACATACACCCGCTAGACACCTGATGCAACTAGTGCATGTCAGTCGGTGGAACCAGTCTCACGTAAGCGTACGTGTAAGGTTGGTTCGGGCCGCTTCATCCCACGATGCCGCCGAATCAAGATAAGACTAGTAACGGCAAGCATATTGAACAAAATCAACGCCCACAACTACTTTGTGTTCTACTCGTGCATAGAATCTACGCAATAGACCTAGCTCATGATGCCACTGGTGGGGAACATAGCAGAAATTCAAAATTTTCTTACGTATCACCAAGATCTATCTATGGAGAAACTAGCAACGAGGGGAAGGAGAGTGCATCTACATACCCTTGTAGATCGCTAAGCGGAAGCGTTCAAGTGAACGGGGTTGATGGAGTCGTACTCGTCGTGATCCAAATCACCGATGACCAAGTGCCGAACGCACGGCACCTCCGCGTTCAACACACGTACAGCCCGGTGACGTCTCCCATGCCTTGATCCAGCAAGGAGAGACGGAGAGGTTGAGGAAGACTCCATCCAGCAGCAGCACAACGGCGTGGTGGTGGTGGAGGAGCGTGGCAATCCTGCAGGGCTTCGCCAAGCACCACGGGAGAGGAGAAGGACTTGGGAGAGGGGGAGGGTTGCACCAGAACATTGGTATGGCTGCCCTCCCACCCCCCACATATATATAGGGGCAAGGGAGAGGGGGGAGGCGCAGCCTTGGCCCTTCCTCCAAGGAAGGGTGCGGCTAGGAGGAGTCCCTCTTCCCCAAGGCACCTCGGAGGTGCCTTCCCCCTTTAGGACTCTTCATTTCCATCTTCTCTTGGCGCATGGGCCTCTTGGGGCTGGTGCCCTTGGCCCATATAGGCTAGGGCGCACCCCCTACAGCCCATGTGGCCCCCGGGACAGGTGGCCCCACTCGGTGGACCCCCGGGACCCTTCCGGTGGTCCCGGTACAATACCGGTGACCCCGAAACTTGTCCGGTGACCAAAACAGGACTTCCCATATATAAATCTTTACCTCCGGACCATTCCGGAACTCCTCGTGACGTCTGGGATCTCATCCGGGACTCCGAACAACATTTGGTAACCACATACAAACTTCCTTTATAACCCTAGCATCATCGAACCTTAAGTGTGTAGACCCTACGGGTTCGGGAGACATGCAGACATGACCGAGACGTTCTCCGGTCAATAACCAATAGCGGGATCTGGATACCCATGTTGGCTCCCACATGTTCCACGATGAACTCATCGGATGAACCACAATGTCAAGGACTTAATCAATCCCGTATACAATTCCCTTTGTCTATCGGTACGATACTTGCCCGAGATTCGATCGTCGGTATCCCGATACCTTGTTCAATCTCGTTACCGGCAAGTCTCTTTACTCGTTCCGTAACACATCATCCCGTGATCAACTCCTTGGTCACATTGTGCACATTATGATGATGTCCTACCGAGTGGGCCCAGAGATACCTCTCCGTCACACGGAGTGACAAATCCCAGTCTCGATTCGTGCCAACCCAATAGACACTTTCAGAGATACCCGTAGTGTACCTTTATAGCCACCCAGTTACGTTGTGATGTTTGGCACACCCAAAGCACTCCTACGGTATCCGGGAGTTGCACAATCTCATGGTCTAAGGAAATGATACTTGACATTAGAAAAGCTTTAGCATACGAACTACGCGATCTAGTGCTATGCTTAGGATTGGGTCTTGTCCATCACATCATTCTCCTAATGATTTGATCCTGTTATCAACGACATCCAATGTCCATGGTCAGGAAACCGTAACCATCTATTGATCAACGAGCTAGTCAACTAGAGGCTTACTAGGGACATGGTGTTGTCTATGTATCCACACATGTATCTGAGTTTCCTATCAATACAATTCTAGCATGGATAATAAACGATTATCATGAACAAGGAAATATAATAATAATCAATTTATTATTGCCTCTAGGGCATATTTCCAACATCAACTCCATTGGCATTGAACTTTCGTTCAAAACCAACACCTTGATTCTTCCGGTGCCTTCCTTGCTTGCGTACAATTTCCTCGAATTGCTTACTTCCGGCAAGGCTCTTGTAAACACCTTTCTCTATAATTCCCTTCAATAAGCTATTTTCTTGCTCAAGTGTAACTTGGCTAAGAGAATCATTAGTGGAATCAAGAGAACTACTAGAAGCAACAATATTGGATTTAGCATGATTATTGTTACTACTAGAGGAAGAATCTTTCTTGTTCTTGTTACTAGACTTGACTTGAGGCATGTAAGTGGATAATAGTAAACGCTTGGCAATGTATGAAGAACTTTTCTTATGAAGATCATCATTGATTGCTTTTAAGAACTCATGCTCTTGCTCAAGGTTGAGCTTTTCAAAGCGCAATTTCTCATGAGTCCTTAAAAGTTCTCGATGATCTCCTAAGATAGTTTCATGAGCTAACTTAAGAGTGTTTAGTTCTTTAGTTAGATACTCAATCTTCTCCTTATCATTGGCATTCGTTTTATCTTGATTAGCATGATTAATTGACGTTTCATCATAGTATTCATCACTAGAGTTGTTAACAAGTAAATCATCATCACCTAACAAGTCATCTTCATCACTATTGAAATCAACATACTCGGGGTGTGATACCTTTGGGCCTTTAGCCATGAAGCATGTTCCAACTCCTTCATTTGGTGAGTCAAATATGTCGTAGGAGTTGGTAGTCACAAGTGCTAGACAGGCAACACCTTCATCTTGAGTATATTTGGAGTCGGAGTGATAGCTTCTCTCGGAGTGGTTGTCGGAGTCGGAGCCAGATACCCATTCACCAACATGAGCTTGATGTCTTCGTTTTGTGTAGCTCCTTGATGACTTGTCCTTTCTTTCCGAATCCTTGCTTCTCCGTGAGGGACTTCGTTCATAACGATCATCTCTACTCCTTATTTCTCTAGATGGTGATTCTTCTCTTCTACTTCTTCTCTTGGGAGAATCTTCTCTTCTCTTGTAGAGGGTCGTACACTCATTGGAATAGTGTTTGGGCCTTCCACAATTGTAGCAATTTCGCTCTCGACTAGAAGATCTTTTGTCATTGTAGGACCTTGACTTGGAGCTTCTCTCTTTGCTTCTACTCTTGTAGAACTTGTTGAAGTTCTTCACCATTAAGCTCAATTCTTCATTGAAGGTTTGTTTCTCACTCGATGATGTGGGGGCTTCACATGAGGCTTTGTAAGCACCACTTGATTTGTTGTGAAGTTCCTCTTTATCCTTGAGTGACATCTCATGAGCAAAAATTCTTCCGATGACTTCCGTTGGCTTGAGATCTTTGTAATTTGGCATCATTTGGATCAATGTGCACACGGTATCATATTTTCCATCCAAGGCTCTTAGGATCTTCTTGATGATGAATCTATCGGTCATCTCTTCACTCCCTAAGCCGGCAATCTCATTTGTGAAAAGAGCAAGCTTAGAGTACATTTCAGCGACACCTTCACCATCCTTCATTTTGAACTTGTCAAGTTGACTTTCAAGCACATCCAATTTGGATTCCTTAACGGAGTCGGTACCTTCGTGAATATCAATCAAAGTATCCCAAATTTCCTTTGCATTCTCAAGACGGCTGATTTTGTTGAATTCTTTGGGGCACAATCCGTTGAAGAGGATATCACAAGCTTGAGCATTGTATTGCAGCATTTTCAACTCTTCCGCGGTAGCTTCATGGTTCGGTTCTTTCCCATCAAAGAATTCACCTTGCAAGCCAATACACACAATAGCCCAAACGGCGGGGTTATGTCCAAGAATATGCATCTTCATCTTATGCTTCCAACTAGAAAAATTAGTGCCATCAAAGTAAGGACCTCTACGGTGATAATTTCCCTCGCTAGACGCCATACTCTCCTAGGTTGTGAAACCAAGGCTATGACCGTCTAAATCTATGGAAATCAAAGCAAATGGAGACCAAAGTTCTGATACCACTTTTAGGATCGAAAGTATGTCTAGAGGGGCGTGATTAGACTACTTGACCAAATAAAAATCTAGCCTTTTCCCAATTTTAGTTCTTGGCAGATTTTAGCTATCTTAGCACAAGTCAAGCAATCTCCACACAATTCAAGCAAGCATGCAAAAGAGTATATGAGCAGCGGAAAGTAAAGCATGCAACTTGCAATAATGTAAAGTGAAGGGTTTGGAGGATTCAAACGCAATTGGAGACACGAATGTTTTTGTCGTGGTTCCGATAGGTGGTGCTATCGTACATCCACGTTGATGGAGACTTCAACCCACGGAGGGTAACGGTTGCGTGAGTCCACGGAGGGATCCACCCACGAAGGGTCCATGAAGAAGCAACCTTGTCTATTCCATCATGGTCGTCGCCCACGAAGGACTTGCCTCACTAGTGGTAGATCTTCACGAAGTAGGCGATCTCCTTGCCCTTACAAACTCCTTGGTTCAACTCCACAATCTTGTCGGAGGCTCCCAAGTGACACCTAGCCAATCTAGGAGACACCACTCTCCAAGAAGTAACAAATGGTGTGTTGATGATGAACTCCTTGCTCTTGTGCTTCAAATGATAGTCTCCCCAACACTCAACTCTCTCTCTCACAGGATTTGGATTTGGTGGAAAGAAGATTTGAGTGGAAAGCAACTCGGGGAAGGCTAGAGATCAAGATTCATATGGTTGGAATGGAATACCTTGACCTTAACACAAGTGTAGGTGGTTCTCTCTCAGAAAATGTGTATTGGAAGTGTAGGTATGTTTTGATGGCTCTCTCCACGAATGAAGAGTGGGTGGAGAGGTATATATAGCCTCCACACAAAATCTAACCGTTACACACAATTTGCCAAACTCGGTGGGACCGAATGGTTAAACTCGGTCGGACCGATTCAGCAAACCTAGTGACCGTTAGGATTTTCGGTGGGACTAAGATGCAACTCGGTAGGACCGATATGGTTAGGGTTAGGGCATAACGTAATCTCGGTGTGACCGATTACACAAACTCGGTGGGACCGATTTTGGTAATAAGCTAACCAAAGAGTTGGTCAGGTAAACTCGGTGGGACCGATTCGCTCATCTCGGTGAGACCGAAATGTTACAAAAGGGAAACAGAGAGTTTACATTGCAATCTCGGTGGGACCGATCGCTCATCTCGGTAAGACCGAAATGTTACGAAGGGAAACAGAGAGATTACAATCCCATCTCGGTGAGACCGAGATCCCTATCGGTGAGACCGATTTGCCTAGGGTTTGTGGCAGTGGCTATGACATTTGAAACTCGGTGGCGCTGGATAGAAAGAATCGGTGGGGCCGAGTTTGACTTTTGGTTTAGGTCATATGTGGATGTGGGAAGGTAGTTGAGGATTTTGGAGCATATCACTAAGCACTTTGAGCAAGCAAGCCATTAATCAACACCTCATCCCTCCTTGATAGTATTGGCTTTGCCTATAGAGTCAATGTGATCTTGGATCACTAAAATATAAAATGTAGAGTCTTGATCTTGAAGCTTGAGCCAAACTTTTTGTCCTTAGAATTTTGAGGGATCCACTTTCCTCATCCATGTCATGCCATTCATTGAGCTTTTCCTGAAATATTAATCTTGGAATAATGTTAGCTCAATGAGCTATATGTTGTTAGGAATTACCAAAACCACCCAGGGATAGTTGCACTTTCACCAACACAAACACCACACACACAGAAAATTTCTCTTGGTGCCTCTATTCCCTCCCCCCTTGCATATACACACTCAAGGGAATGGAATCTCTTGTCGTGACGTCATATTCGTCTCTCTCTCTGTAGACCACTCTCACTTCTCATGCTATCTCTCCCACGCCCCCCCCCGTCGGCCCCTCTATCCATGCCTCTCTTGAATACGTAATACACACACATACCTCTCTAGGCCCCGCCAAATGCATCAACTACACATTCACACATGTTACATCAGGTACCCCATTGATCTAAAAAGCCCTCTCTTCACGTTTAGTTTGCATACAACATTCCTTTTGAATAAAGTGTGGCCAAAAAATTATTTTAGAGTTTCTACATATATACAACATTACAAAGTTATATGGAGGAGTACGAACGCTAATTTGCATTGCATGGTGCCCACAATGATATTTATTCCGCACTGTGAATTTGTATATTTTTATACTATATACAAAGTTAGTCATAATAAAGAGAAACAAAGAGCATCTATCTCTCCATCGCATACCCCCCTATACGCACCTTTCACGTATGCACACAAAACTATCTCCAGGTCCTCTAAAAGTAAGCCCCTAGAAAATTCACGCATGTTTCATCTTTCTCTCGCGATATACGCAATGACGATCATTGTATTTGAAGCGAAAGCACGATATGTACATTGGACTTTAGAATCCACTCATTACGGTCACCATTTACGTTTAGTGGTTATTATACAGTCACGAGCTCACCGTACAACTCTGTATTTGCTCATGACATGACTAGTTGACCAGTTAAACGCTCCACGTGGCACCTCTAGTGTTGCATCACATTATCTCACTACCATCGTGCCGACCTGTCGACTTGTATCTACTCTGCATCTACACTCTTATAAAATACACTCTTATAAAAAACAGAGTTGGTGATGATGGTGTGCCTGCCATCCTGCAATATAGGCCGTCCGATTTATATCTGACGGATAGGAAAGAAACTATGGCAATTTTGCAAAAAGGTACCCACACACCTCTCCACATTTGCAAATAAGGCCTTCCCTTGTTCATCCTTTTCTCTCACAAGATAAACAAGTCATACAAATGCATCTTGATGTTATGTGCAATGCACGGGCATACGACAAAAAAATATTTGGACGGTGGTTCGAAGTCATGACCACGGGCACAGCGGACAAGGTGGCCTTGTATTGGTATGCTGAGCCGTCTGTTTTAACACACAGGAGCTGGTGTGGTGATTATACACACATGCACGCATGCACACAAACTGCATCCACGCAACACATGCACCCACGCACACACGCAACACTCACACGTACACACGCAGCCACGCACACATGCAACACTCACACGCACACAAGCACGCATGCATGCACACACCAGTACACCACACGACCAACTCACACTCTCACGCTCAAGTGCTCAACCTACACGTGCATGCGCACACATCAGGTACTGACAGACACATACACAACCAGGTGATTCCCACGCACGAGTTGGAGCCTTGTCGCGCCTGCGTAAATTTGTGTTTATCTGACCTTTTGCCTATGCGGACTGACAGGTGGGACCCACAAGGAACGTGGTCAATTTAACTAGTCAACATGGTGCCACGCATACTATTTGGCCAGTCAACAGAGTGCAATCCGATGCTGAACTGTGAGCAAGTGACCGTATAATCAACGCAAAACGTATATAGTGACCGTAATTAGCTTATTCTGAAGTTCGGTGACCGTATTATGCTTTTCTCTCTGTAGGCCCTCCAAAACTACATCTCTACACGTTCTCGCATGTTACATCTAACAACTATGCAATAAAACACTACTACTACACTCTAACACAATAAATCATATGTGTTTTTAGTTTTACTAGATATCATATTGTTACTTATAATTATTCAGTTTGCATACATTAAATTGCCTTTGAAATGTATGGCCAGTATCATCTACCGCGCGGGAAAAATCCCGCCCTTTCCTGTTTAATTGGGTTTGTATCGATGGATCGTGCGAAACAACAAAACTATAGTACTATACAGTACAAGTGACAGTTCACTGGGCCGTCATGTCGTCTACTCCTCCGTCGTAAGAGTGGAGCGCTCGCTTTCATAAATCTTCTAGTCCCTTTCGCCGACATGTGGGACATCAAGCTACCAGGTCCATGTGCCATACCAGAATACAGTGTAGAGCAGCCGGGGTGAAGCACCCCAGTCATGGCGCCGACGTAGTAATGAGCAATGAGGCATCAAATCACAAAGCTGCACCTTTCCCGCAGCTAAGTTGGAGGGACGAAGCAACCATCATTTTCACTCGTTGCTGAATCCGCTTCTCCCTCATCTTCTTCAACTTAACCACATGTTTCTTCTGCCATTGTTTTGCCTCATGTGGGACGCGGATCGGCTTGGTAAAGCACTAACACATGGGACCGCATGTTAGCAAACCGCGAGGACAACGTCCTCCGAAAATTAGAAGCCTAATACTAGACTTACAAAGGGCTAGGTAGCTGCTACGTATACTTTCCATCTAATCTATATATGCCCCCCTGATTTTCAGGTGGGGTGGGCCTAATCCTCTCCTTTAATTCAATCAAATAGTCCCACATCACATCAGTTTGTAACTTTACGTAAACCATTACGTGGATGTAGCATTGCTCAAATAAGAAACCTCCCCCGCCATCTGCGCGGCAAAATCACCTCCTTTTTACTAATCTTGATTCTATAATTTTTTAGATCAATATAATTGAGATTTGTATAGATAGCACATAGGAGCAAAACCAAGTGGTACGGAGGGCATCCACAATGTGTAGCCAAATGTGAAAATAGCTTTTGGCATCGTGGGAACCATTGTGGACGGTGTTGCCAAAGCCAAAAAGATGGAACCGAAGCTCCCTGATTGATTGATTGAAGGAATAGAAAAATGCAACATCTCTCCTCTTTCTCCCATGCTTGGACGCATGTAGTTTAGTATAGAGCATAGAGTCTACTCCCCTGTCCCTTCTATCATAAATCACAAAGCAGTGAGGCGTCAAATCACAAAAGCATGGATGAAGCAACCATCATTTCACTCTTCGCTGACTCCGCTTCTCCATTGTCTTCTTCGAGAAACCATCTCACCGCACTAGTACTCCTAGTAGTACTCCCTCCGGTCCTTTTTTGTCTGCGTCTAAGAAAATTTCATTTTCCCCGCAATGCTCTGCGCATTGGCATTTTTTCGCTGCTCTTTCCAACCGGGCCCTCCATCCCTTTCCACCACATGCGTGCCTGCAGTAATCCCATCTCTCTTTCCCATGTGCTTCGCATCTTCCCAAAGCAGAGAGAGCTGCTTGCATGCAGAAACAGGAGAGAGAGTGAGAGGCGCATGCATGCAGAGAGATGGACAGGGGAGAGAGAGAGAGACGACATGCATGCATGCGGAAGTGAGAAGGTTGGTTTGCATGGCGCTGCATTAATCAAGCGATGAGGAGTGAGATGGTTAGCTCTTTGGTCTTTGGAGAGAAAAATATGCATTAATTGACACGTGAAACGAGGATTTGTATCGATTAATCCCGCGAAGGAAAACCCCGCCTTTCTTTTTTAACACTAGTACTCCTAGTACGTACGTACTTATCCGGTTTGGGTCTAGGCCTTGCATTGCCAAACTTCGCCACACATTTTTGCCAAGCTTGCCTAAAGTTTTCAAAATGAGAAGGAGGTACACATGCGCACGGCTATCGCGGTCGCACCGCACCCTCACACGGTCGCTCCTGCACGCCGCGGTTGCACCGCACCCTCACACGGTCGCTCCTACACGCCGCAAACCCAACCAAGGGAATGCACCCTCACTGACACGTGCTGTCACATGTGAACAAACCAAACTCAGCCATCCTATCACTGACACATAATTTTCATTCATAGAGTGTGTTTATCCAACCGCATGCTGGGGAGTATCCGTATGGCCCGTGCGGTGGTCTGTTGGGGAAGAAGAAGAGGTGAGGAAGAAGGAAAGAAGGGTTAGGAGACGTAGGATATTCATCCAACCGCCTGAAATGGTAGACTGACCCAAGTCAGGCGACTTGCATAACAAATATATGTTTTTACACAACAAAAGATCCATAAAAACACCAACATAAAGAAAGACACGGCCTCGTCGTCTTTGGCTGCCGGCGCGAACCTGCCGTCGCTGCCGACGTGTGTCTCCGCACTGTGGTTGTCCTCCGCCTCCAGCTACTCATTCAAGCGGAGCGTGCGGGCGCTCTTCACGAACGAGAGCACAGCCCGGTTCAAGTCGACGGCGTCCGGTTCCGCCTGCAGGAGGGCCTCAATGGCAGCGGCATCTGCGCGCTCCGCGTCGAGTTGAGCCTCCGCCGCCCGGTTCAAGTCCAGGACGTCCGGTTCCGCCTGCAGGAGGGCGTCGATGAGAGCGGCATCCGCGTGCTCTGCGTCGAGTCGAGCCTCTGCTGCCCGGTTCAAGTCCAGGACGTCCGGTTCCGCCTGCAGGAGGGCCTCGATGGCAGCGGCACCCACGCGCTCCGCCTCAAGTTGAGCCTCCGATGCCCGGTTCACATCCACGACATCCGGTTCCGCCTGCAGGAGAGCCTCGATGGCAGCGGTATGCGCGCGTTCCGCATCGAGTTGAGCCTCTGCCTCCCGGTCCTCCTTTAGTATCGCCATGTTGAACCGCTGGTCCGCCTGCACCATGGGGGACTCGGACGCCGGCACGAAGTCGACGTCCATCATCTCATACCCATCGGGGGCCTTCTGCGTCGCGACCTCCGCCATGAACATTGGATCAGCTTCCTCCTCCTTGTAGCTTGGCTCCAGAGAACTCGGGGATTGGCCCGCCGCAAAGCGAGCTTGGGAACGGAGGTCTGTGGCGCCGACTGCCGCTGCGATTTCTGCGCGGCGCTCCGCCGTCAGCATCTTGTAGTAAGTGATCTTGCGGCGCACCATGGCTTTCCGACGAACTAGGGGACGCTTGATGCGGGCTAGGGGATCGAAAGGTGGGGGAATGGGCTGGAGATTTGGTGTGGTTTTAGGGCATTGGCTGGCGTAGGCCGAGCAGCGAAGGTTCTAGTGTGAATAGTGGTTCCGGTGACGACCAGTCAATCGGTTTTGACTATACATTGCTCTTGTCGCGTTCGCATTGCAGCCCGGCACGCTGGACCCTCCACGTCGCTCACTGAATGGAACACGCTTCGTCTTGCGTTTTCGCTCGCTTGTGGGACCACAGTTGAGAGCAAACCGACGTTCGTCCCCCTCCCCCGCCCACATCGTTTATTATACCACCACTCCCTCCATTTTATGTGGAGTAAATAAAAACAGAGGGAGTATACTACGGATGAGGATCCCCTGACGTGGCCGAACCCATTGAGTAACTGACATGCGGGGCCTAGAAAGCATGGGGTCCGCTAGTAAGTGACCGAAAGGGAGGGTAAGGCAGGGATACCTACGTCAGAGGATCCACTTCCACTATACTACTTTGACCAAATGTTAGAGTAATAATATATGACATGCAACTTACACAAATGTTAGAGTAATAATATATGACATGCAACTTACACAAAGCATACAGGGTCTAATGTGTTTTTCGAGGCTAACTTTGATCAAATGTTAGAGTAATAATATATGACATGCAACTTACACAAAGCATACAGTCAAATTCGTATGTGAAAGGAGTTTCCAATGATATAATTTTCACATTATACATCTCATGTACTATTAATCTTGTCAATAGTCAAATTGGAAACCATCTCGAGTACAAATCTAGGAGTACGTACGAATCTAACAATATTGATTGGGTGTTGTTGAATGTTGATACCTTTTTGATCAAAGTAGAAATACTTTGACTACACATAAAACTTATATGTAAACTAGAAAGGATAGGAGGGAGTATATTGTACGTTCAAAAACGAAACGAACATTGAATACCCTTTATATATGATTTGCGGATGCTATGATCACCGGTTCAAAATTTTGAATCCGCCTTAGGTATCACGTGCCCCCACTCGTTCCCTCTCAATTTCATCTCGGGGTCCGGAGATCTATTGAAAGAGGACTAGGGTGGGTACATGCGAATGATACTCGGCGGAATGTTCAAATGAGGCATGCGGGAGGATGGACTCGACTAGAGGGCGACATGATCGATGGAGAAGAGGGTTGGAGAGGAATGAGAAATAAGCAAACACCACATGATTATACTTGAACGGCTCAAATAAACAATAAGTTGCCTCGCTTGGCCTACATAGTGAAAGGCCTAATGCACAACGCGGAGCACTAACGCTCGAATATGGCCGGGAAAACAGGGAAACCGACATGTGGGGCAGACTAGTCCAATGGAGGAGCTGGCCCATGACCTCCTCGCCATCGACAACCATTCATGTAGGTCGTTGGGGCCAACAACGGGGCACAGCTCCAGCACCGGCTCTGGACACGACGACCGCGGTGAGCGACACGCTCATATCATAGCTAGACACGGTCGGTTTTAGTGTGCCGAGGGTGGCGTTAGTGCTGTGGCATGACCAACGATATGTTTGGTTTGTGCCCAAGGTTTCCCCATCAAAGCCTTGGGTAGCCAAAATTTTGGTTGAGGTATTGGTTGCCCATGATTTGGCCGACATTGGCAAGAAAAATGAACTAGAGTTGGCTAGAGTTCATTGGCATGCCAAAGAAATGGCAATATTCCAAACAAAGAGCAATCTTTGGGTCATGACCAAAATTTTGGTTGAGGTATTGGTTCCCATGATTTGGCCGACATTGGCAAGAAAAATGAACTAGAGTTGGCTAGAGTTCATTGGCATGCCAAAAAAATGGCAACCATCCAAACAAAGACCAATCTTTGGGTCATGACCAAAATTTTGGTAAGGTGCACTTTGGCCACAATCCAAACACACCCCAACACCCGGCTCGTCGAGGATGCACAGGGCACCACGACGCGTCCGCGGAGTGGTGTAGCGCGGCCAACTGCATCCTCTGGACTTGAGACCATGCCGGGTCATCTTGCTTTTTCAATGACATGCGGGGATCGCATGTGAGCAAAGGGCATCTCCAATGTTGCCACGACCGCAACTGACTACCCTGGCACACCAAAACCCTCCTCCCTCGCGCCGTCGCGCGGTGCGTTCCCAGCCGGCGCCAGCTGCCCGCATTCATGCCGTCCGTATGTATGTCGTCATTAAGAGGCTCGGTGCCTGAGGAACCAACTCCAGCGACTTAATGACGCACCCGGACGCTTGGCCTCACCGGAATACGCTACTTAAAGCGGCAACGCCCAGCTAACCTCCACACCATAGCGCATCGTCCTCCTACCTGGCACCACATCCACCATGACCGCAAGTGTGAATGCTCTGCAGGAGAGCTTGTCTTCGAGGATGAAGCTCGAGGTCACCGCCCTCGCTCAAGTCGCCTCTCGCGACGCAATAGCGGCGTAGCCGAACGCGGACGCGACCGCACAAGCGGTGGCCACGCTGGCGGCCGACGACGGGAGCACCGTCAGCCATGCGTCCTACTTGCCGCCGTCCAATGTCTGGCACCGCCGAGGTCGGGGACTCCTCCGAGGATGAGTAGGGCATGGGAGGCGGCAGGGCATGGTGTGCCAACTGGCTGGTCCGTATCCCGTGTTCTACTCTTCCTCACCGGAGACCGCACCTTCACTTCACGGGTCTTGAACCCCGCCCCCGTACATAGAGATCGCAGCTGGAGGACGTCGGTCGCCGCCGTAGAATAGGTTTAGGGTGGGGTTTCTTTTATTTTTCTGTCCTATAAAAGTTGGAAATGTAATGAAAATCTGTCGTGTTTGCATTAATCTTAGCCGGTGTATATGAACTTTCATAATAATATACATATTGTAGGAGTACTAGCAAGATGCCCGTGCGTTGCACGGAAGATCAAGTTCTTGTGGGAGAAAAGGATGAACGAGGGAAAGCCTTATCTGCAAATGTGGAGAGGAGTGCAGGTAAATTTTCATAGTTTCCTTCCTATCCGTTAGATATAGATCAGACGGCCTATATTGCAGGATGACAGGCACACCATCATCACCAACTCTGATTTTTATTGAACCGAGACAAATCTAACATGTGAAGTAAAATAAACACATAGGGTCTATACATACACAAATTATCTTAGGCACTCCAATAGTACGTCCACTACACATTCACGCATTTCACATCTTTCTACATCTACGGGAACCTACGAAAGGGTTAACGTAAATTGCATCTCTCTCTCCTCCCCTAATTTTCATGGTGGTGGGCCCCTCCCTCCCCCCAATCTACAATCAACAGCTCACACGTTTCACATTACGTTAATTACGTAACTGGGATTACGTAGGTGTAGCATTACTCGTCCTAAAAAACCCAACTAAGCCAACCTCCCAGCATATCGCGCGGGAAAAGACCCGGCCGCGCCGTTTTAGTCGGGATTACCGGATTACTAGTAGTAGTATCGATGGATCGCGCGAAGCAACAAATTTTTTTGAGGAGGCGAAGCACCTAGTTTAAAAGGAAAAAAGGCGGTACACTCACAGCACTCCTGTCGCGGTCGCATTGCACCCCACACACGTTCGGTCCTGCACACGGCTCACGCAAACGGAACGCGCTTCGGCTTGCCTCTTCACTGACACGTGGGACTGCACTTGGAGAAACCGACCATGCGCCAAACTCCCCCCGCCCACCGCGCGAAAATCCTCCCCCCCCCACACCCAAAAATTCCCCCCAAATCCGATTCAACCGCCCTTCGGCCAACTAGCCAATAATATTCCCCAAACCCCCCTCCCCCTGTCCCCCTCCACTCCATTCGCTCCGCCAAAGCCGCCCTCCCCGCCGCGCCGATACGTTGGCGCCGCGGTTCGGCGATCCTCTCGCTCCCACAGTACGCTCTCGTAGACTGCCGTCCTCTAGCCGCGCCGCCACCTCTGGCTACGTTCTTGTGGAGGCGCACGCGGTCAGCGCCGCCACCGCTGGCGACGTTCGTGTGGAGACGCACGGCGGTCAGCTTCTCCCACGGTACGCGCATTCTAGACTGAGGCCCCGTTCATGTCGGTGTAGCGCTGAATGTTAGCTGATAGACGCTGTTAATCTCACTGTTTGCCGAAGTAGTTTACTGTCAATATGCTCTGCTTAAGAAGCTTCCTTGCCCTGTTCTGCACTCAATCTGCTTAGCTGAGATGGCATGCCAAGGCCGATTAGTTGCTAAAATATCCTGCCATATATTTATTGTGACGTAGATTGCCATGGTCTAGTAGCCAATCTGTTAGGTGAAATAGCTCTACACCGTTTTATACTCGATCTTTGTTGCTGCGATGGCCTTCGATAGTTCGATGGCTGTGTGCTCGGCCTCATTGACTGCTGAAATAGCCTGCCATAATTTGGCACTCAAATCTGTTTGCTGAATTAGCTTTACATATATTTCGTTACTTAGATCTGCTCGTCCAAATATCTTGCCATAGCTTTAGACATCGACCTAGGTATTTTTTTCTGGACTTCATAAAAAAGCATATATGTTTTTCCTGTAATATCTAGTAGAAGAACTAATTTGTATGTCTAACAGATGGACAGGACTTGGATAACTTCTGCTCGAAGATTCTCCGCTGCATATGTCGAGGGGGTTGAAAACTTCATGAACTTTATCAGAGCTGAGTACGGTGGTCCGAAATCAGATGTGCTCTGCCCGTGTAGCAGTTGTATGAATTCAGTTACAAGACCCCAGTCAACTGTGCAAAATCATCTACACTTGTATGGGATGTCGGTCACATATACTAGGTGGGTTCATCATGGTGAAGCTGTGAACGTCAATGTTATTGACTACGTGGAAGCAGCAGATCACCATCTTGATCTGCCTGATGCTCAGGTGGAAGAGGAGGAGGAGGTGGTGGTGGCGGAGCCAGTGAGTTTGACCAACATTGAAACAATGCTACGAAATGCTCGTGCATTCCGTGAACTTTCACCTGCAGAAGAAAAACGGTGGGCCCGCATGTTGGAACAATGCAACGTTGCTGTCACCCCAGGAAATAAGCTGTCAGTATTCTCAGCTATGGTCACCTTTCTTCAGGTGAAGACATCTGAGCGGATGACCAACAAATCATTCGATGCGATGTTGGCTGCTTTCCGCAAATCTTTCCCAGATGCGTCTGAGCTGCCACACACCTACAGTAAAATGAAGAATTTCCTTCGTGTAGTTGGAATTGGATATGATATGATCCATGTTTGTAAGAATAATTGTGTTCTGTTCCGGAAGGATTATGCCAACTTAAGTGAATGCCCGAAATGCAAATCATCAAGATGGAAAGATGGCGATGCTGTGAAGAGGATTCCTCATAATGTTCTGAGACATTTTCCAATTACACCAAGATTGCAGAGGTTGTTTCATGATGCTGAAACAAGAGAGGATGTACTGTGGCATTCTAGGAACCAGGAGTACAGAGATCAGAATGTAATGAGCCATCCATCTCATGGTAGTGAGTGGAAAAGCTTCAATGATAAACACAAAGAGTTTGCTGCTGACCCGAGAAACATTAGACTTGGCTTAGCTTCAGATGGATTTAACCCATTTGGCCACCAGAGCGCCACATATAGCATGTGGCCAGTGCTTGTTATCCCTTACAACATGCCTCCAAATGTCTGCACCAAAGAATCAAACTACATGATGGCCTTGCTCATCCCAGGTCCAAAAAGTCCTGGAAAGGATTTTGATTTGTTCATGGAGCCTCTTGTGGAGGAACTTCAACAGCTATGGAAGGGTGTTCTCACTCGAGACCTATATAGCAGCCCACCAGCTGATTTCTTTCTGCGTGCTGTTATAATTTGGTGCATCCATGATTATCCGGCTTTGGGCACTATGTCAGGGCGAACGACACATGGTTACAATGCATGTGTTCGTTGTGACAGGAATCCGCTGTCATACGCAATACTTAGCAAGATCTGTTACATTGGACACCGTCGTTTCCTTGCCAAGGACAAGCCGCATCCTAGAAAATACCGAAGACATGTGTTCAATGCAAAGCATGAAAACCGTGATGCGCCAAAGAGGCTCACCGCCGATGAGTTGCAAGTGGAATTAGAGAAGGTCAGGCATATTACACCAGGAAACCATCCTGGTAATGGTAGCGGGAAAAGGAAGTGTGGCAGGGTAGAAGAGAGATTATTGTTTACCCGCAGGTCCACTTTGTGGGACTTGGAGTATTGGAAAGATTTGGATCTGCGGCATAATCTTGATGTGATGCACATCGAGAAAAATATATGTGACAACATTATCGGCACACTTCTTAATATTGAAGGCAAGACGAAAGATACCTTAAAATCTAGGATTGATTTGACACACCTGGGTATCAGAAAGGATTTGCAGGTGCAAGATGAAGGTAAACCACGGGATATGGCACCAGCTGTGTACGTCTTGGACAAGGTAAAAAGAAAAGAATTCTGCGAGGTCCTGTCACGTGTGAGATTCCCACATGGATTTGCTTCCAACCCTGAAAGGAGAGTCAGTGCAGATGGAAACAAGGTACAAGGGTTGAAAACTCATGACTGCCACGTCCTACTTCAAAGGGTTTTACCTGTTATCCTTAGAGGATTGGGCCGCCCTGACTTATACAGAGCAGTTGCAGAGTTGGGACAATTCTTCAGGGAACTCTGCAGTAGGAATATCAGGATAGATGCTTTGGAGCGTCTTAGAGACAAGATACCAACTATCCTATGCGACCTTGAGAAGATATATCCTCCAGCCTTCTTTGATGTGATGGTGCATTTGGCTGTTCATCTACCTGATGAGGCACTACTTAGAGGTCCAGTACAGTATGGCTGGATGTACCCTATTGAAAGGCGGCTAGGCACTTTCAAGGGCTATGTTAGGAACAGAGCTAGACCCGAGGGTTCCATTGCAGAGGCCTACATTGCTACAGAAGCGTTGACATTCTGCTCAAAATACATTGAAACAGCTGATCAGCTTAGCAAAGAGGTGGGTGAAGACAATCCCGGGCTCAATGTTTTCGATTATTCTGTTCGAGTTACAGGGAAGAGTCGACAAGAGGACAAACCTAAAGATTTGGACAAAATGGTTTGGTATGTGTTGAATAACTGTCCTGAGATACTACCTTATATCAAGTAAGTGCAGTACTGCAGCTTATACATCGTAATCTACTAAACTTGCAGCACATTCTTATATATTTAGATGTTTGACGCGATCACTATGTTGTGCAGCATCTACAAAGAGGAGTTACTGCCGCAAAATCCAAGAAACATTGACAAACTGGTTATGGCAGGATTTGCGAAATGGTTCAAGAACCATGTAAGCTTTTGAAGTGCACTGTCAGTTTTTTTAATATATTGAGTACATAAGATGATCAGCTTGTCTATTTTCTAACCATAGGTTAAGAAGATGCGGGAGGATGGGCAGGCAGTTGATGATGCCCTTTACTCACTAGCAATGGGTCCTGATACTCGGGTAAGACATTATGAATCTTGCGTTGTTGGAGATGTGCGCTACAACACCCTTGCACGAGACGAAGGCAGGAAGACACAAAACAGTGCCATCATGAGCACGGATACGTATGACAAAGAGACAACTGAAATGTATGCTAACATAACAGACATTGTTCAGTTGCAGTATATCTCCAGTTTCGAGGATCATCGGTGTGTGGTTCTGTTGTGCTGTCATTGGTATAACCTGTTTTCCAGGATCACAAAACCCAGAGCTGATGATTATTTCAAATCCATCAATGTCAAGGCGGCGTACCAGACCAACGAGCCTTTTATTTTGGCAAATCAAGCAACACAGATATTTTTCTTGGAAGACACATTTGCACGTAGCGATGACTGCAGAGTATTGCAAAGGTTTGAGCAGATGAATTCATTTAATGAAGTTGCACAACAAGATGATGCTTACACTGCTCCTGATGTACAAGATAACACATATGTTCCTAATATCTTTGAGAACCATCACGTCAATGACGCCGGTGAAAAGATTGCCTGTCGTGCTGTGGACATACAAGAGTTGATCAAGAAGAAGCCAACGTTCAAGGACGTTGAGGACGAATAAGAAGATGACACCATGGGGAATTACGATTTAGACTGATACACATGGCGAAGATGTTGACGCTGCTGCTGCGGATGATGATTACATTGCTTTTGTCGTATTTGCTTGTCAAAAGACATTTTTATCTACTATGTGAAATTGTGTTTGCTATGACAACTGAAACCTGATGAACATGTTGTTTAGTATTTTTGTTGTGAGAACATCACTTGTTATGTATGTTGATTTGTGTTTGGTGATTGTATGACAACTAAAACATGATGACATTGTTGTTTAGTTGTACTCATATTTGGCTGTGAAACTTGAATTTGATGACATAGTTTGCTGTTGGACTGCAATTTGCTCGACGTCTTCGAATGAGAACAAAGCTGACCTGACAGGGCCTCTGCTATTTATTTATTTATATGAGCAAAAGGGGATACCCCCTGATTTCCGTTAATAGAAATCATTAGATGTTCACAACACTACGCCCAGCCTACTACACAGGTTTCATTCATTACTAGTTTCAGCAAAGTGCTCATGTCGTAGCCACTGAATACATCACGAGTGCTACATACACTGCAAATAAAGAGACAATCATCCTACAGAGCACATCGATTTTGCCCATTATCTTCACAAGCTCTTTCATCTCCTCATTGCTGTCAAGGCCGTTCAGCAGCTGTTGCTTGGCCATGATCAGAGGAACTGCATCTTTAACCTTCTGCTCTGCATCTTCCTCTTCTGTCGTTCCTTCAGTTACTTGTCCAACACCCCAACCTGCTGGTATTGGGATTCCTCGGCTAACCAAATAATCAGCGTAGTTGCATTCCCCCACATCAGCAACTTCCCAGAAATACAAATCACACGAATCTTCCCTTTTCTGCACGAATCAAATTGGAAGATCATCAACCAAACTATTAAAAAAATCAGCAACTGAAAGCAGCAGAACAACACTTAAACATATTATTACCCCATGATTCGGGCATTTGTAGAAGACTCGGCCAGGGTTGCGGATTGTGGTTGAGACACGACGGATGACTCTGCGTGATTTGCAACAGTGGCACCACACCAACGGCAGCGGGTTGCGATGAGCAATCGGCTGCGGTGCGCGTGCCGGCGGGGGTGTGATGAGACCCACAGGCGATGGTACGGGTGGCGACTTGGCGCATATCTGGTTGTTGCCTGCTGAAGAGCATGTGGACGAGCAGACAGCGGACATGGTTGCTGCGGCCAGAGCTTCTGATGCTAGGCAGAGTAAGTGGAGAAGAGGAGAAGCGAACGTTGGATATGTCAGTTTCATTACTTGCAGAGTAGCATAGATAGTCATAGTCTAGGTTTGAATTTGAACCAACTACAGGAGCACGTCTTTCTTTTTTCTAAAACTCGGCAACGTCTCTTTACTGGTACACTAGCTTGTTCTGTACGCCTTCCCAAGTCTTTGATTTTCTTTCTATATATAAAAAGGTATGCTACTTGGTGTCCGCTTAGTCAACAAACGATTGTACCAACCTTGACCGTTGGATTGACATTCAACGTCTGTCGTGTTTCTTCAGTCTCTTCTTCCTCGAGTCACCAAAGCCAAACCAGCACCGGTGGGACCGCCTGCTCCCGCCTCCCACGGCTGGTTGTGATCTTCCCCGGCTCCTGTTCGTTCCTGTCCGAGGCCTCACCATCGTCCTCCGCCTTGGTTCGCTCGCCGCGGCGCCGCCCTCCGGTGTTGTCAACATGGTCAACAACCGAGAGGAATAAGGAGATGAATGTACATGGTGAGGATGACAGCAGGGACCCAGCAGCACGCGCAGTAATTTTGTTTTTTCGGGACGGAGAAGGGTATCAACTGGGTTGTGCGGGACCCATTGCCCGTCTAGCCCAGACTTTTATTTCATATGTTTAGCACATGACCAGCCCAGTTTGTTTTTTTCCTTTCTGAAAATGGCTAGCCAGCTATTTTGTTTTTTGCAGAATAACCAACGTAGGCCTACTTGCTTTTCTATGCCCTGCTGGGCCGGAAATCTTTCAAGACGAGGAGGGATGCATTTTGCCCAGAAAATGGACTATAAGTTATAAGAAATGGGCTATAAGTAATAAAAATGGGCTGTAAAATGAAAAAAATACAACAAACAGGCAATTAGTTCCAAAATACTGTTTTCTTTCGGATTTTGATATTTTAAATTTCATTGTTTTTGTGCGGGTAAAATTTCATTGAATTTAAATTAAGGTATATTTAGATTTAAAATTAATTTGAATCTGGCTAGAAATTTCGGGTTGTATGCTGTTTGGGACAGATTTGGAGGCTGACTTGTGGGTCTACTAGGTTGACGTGTACTTTGGCTTTGTCAACCTAGTCCACAAACGATTCTAGCAGCAGTGACCGTTGGATGTTAATCCAACGGCCGTGTTGCTTCTTCAATATCTAATCTTCTTGCTCCAGCCACCCAAACCAGCTCCGGTGGGACTGCCTGCTCCCGCCTCCCGTGGCCGGCTGTGCTGCCGCACAGGCCGCACCGCCCCACCCTACTTCATTGCTGGTCAGGACATTCCTCTACTCACCCACACCTCCTGTTATTTTCCAGCAACGGCAGCCAGACCAGTAAACCCTCGTACTCCCCACCGCATGGGAAACCATTGCCGAGTCTTCCCCGGCTCCGTGTCGTTCCCTTCCTAAGCCGTGGTCAATGTGGTCAACGAACGACATCCATTGGCCGTGGACTGTACACGCAAAATAATGATTCCTCCACCTGGCAGTTGGGACCCACCGGAAGAGCCTCTGTATTTCGCGAAAAAAATGTTCCCCCCGCTGACATGTCGGACCCACCAGCTATATCTTTGCACACAAGGAAGTGCCTCCTTATTACGCACAAAAAATGAATACCCCCTGCAAGCTGGGACCCACCATTGTGGGAGGCTGACTTGTGGGCCTACTAAGTTGACGGGGACGGAGGGCTTTGTCAACTTAGTCAATATGAACGATTCTAGCTCCAGTGACCATACGATGTCCATCCAATGGCCGTAGTGCTTCTTCAACCTCTGGTCTTCTTACTCCAGCCGCCCAAAGCAGCGCCGGTCGTGCCGCATGCTCCTGCCTCCCGTGGCCGGCCGTGCTGCCGCGGAGGCCTCACCGCCCTCTACTATTCCCACCGCTGGCCAGGCCCTGCGACAACGGCAGCCTCACACCACAGCCGAACCAGTGAACCCTTGTACTCCTCTCTGCGCGGGCTTCCACTGCCGCGTCTTCCCCGGCTCCGCGTCGTCCCCTTCCTAGGCCTCACCATCGTCCACCGCCATGGTGCTCTCCGTGCGGCGTGGTCAACGTGGTCAAGGAACGACTTCCATCGGAAGAGTACTGGACGTGGAGAGGCTGACAACTGGGTCCACGGCCACAACCCAGTTTTTTTGTGATTTGCCAAGTAAGTCGCTTTTCAGGCCTGTTGAGCTGCAAATCTTTCAAGACGAGGAGAGCTTTCATTCGGCTGGCTGAGAAAATGGCCCATCAGTATTGAGAAATGGGCTGTACATTTTTAAAACACATCAAACCGGCAATTAGTTTCAAATATCTTTTTTTCATTTTGAGATTTTAAATTAAATTAATTTTTATGCGTTGAGAATTTGTTGGATTTTATATTGATATACATTTATTTTTAAAATCAGTTTGAATGTGAGTCAAAATTTCAGGATTAAAAACAGTTCGGACCGCACCGAAATATGCAAAATTTCATATAATTTTTTAACCGTGGCCACTATATGGGCTGTAATGCTAACAAAAAGAATATGGGCTCCAAAAAAACCTTAAGAATTACGAAATGGGTTGTATGATGTTTTCCACAGATTTGAGGCTCTCCTAAAAAAAGGTTGACGCACAAGCAGTGACTGTTGGATGTCCATCGAACGGCCGTCGTGCTTCTTCAATCTCTGCTCTTCCTGCTCCAGCCGCTCAAACAAGCGCCGGCGGGAGGACTGCCTGCTCCCTCCTCCCCGCGGCCATCTGTGCTGTCGCGCAGGCCTCACCGCCCCACCGTACTCCCACCGTTGGCCTAGCCATCCCTCTACTCACCCACACCTGCTGTTATTCTCCAACGACGGCAGACGAACCAGTAAACCCTCGTACAGTCGTACTCCCCTCCGTGTGGGAAACAACTGCCAAGTCTTCCCTGCCTCCGTGTCGTTCCCTTTCTAGGCCTCGCCGTCATCCACCGCCCTGGTGCTCTCAGCGCGGCCTGGTTAACGTGGTCAACGACCGACATGCATCTGGAGTGGACTGTACATGGAGAGGCCGACAGCTGGGTCCACGGGCGCACACAAGGAAATGCCTCCTTATTACATGCAAAATAATGATTCCTCCACCTGACATGAGGGACCTACCGAAAGGGCCTCTGTATTTTGCGAAAATAATGTTACCGCCGCTGACAGCTCACCAGCTATATCTTCGCACGCAAGGAAGTGCCTCCTTATTACGCACAAAAAATGAATACTCCCCCTGTTAGCTGGGACCCAGTATAGTGGCAGGCTGACTTGTGGGCCTACTAAGTTGACGGGGACGGAGGGCTTTGTCAACTTAGTTAATATATGCACGACTCTAGCTCCAGTGACCATATGATGTCCATCCAACGGCCGTAGTGCTTCTTCAACCTCTGGTCTTCTTGCTCCAGCCGCCCAAACCAACGCCGGTCGTGCCTCGTGCTCCTGCCTCCCATGGCCGGCTGCGATGCGGCGGAGGCCTCACTGCCTCATACTACTCCCACGGCTGGCCAGGCCATCCCTCTACTCACCCACACCCCCTGTTATTCTGCGGCAACGGCAGCCTCACACCGCAACGAACCAGTGAACCCTCGTACTCCTCTACGCGTGGGCATCCATTGCCGCGTCTTCCCCGGCTCCGCGTCGTCCCCTTCCTAGGCCTCGCCGTCGTCCACCGCCCTGGTGCTCTTGGCGCGGCGTGGTCAACGTGGTCAAGGAACAGCTTCCATCGGGCCTGGACTGTACGTGGAGAGGCTGACAGCTGGTTCCACGGCCGCAGCAAGGAAGTGCCTCCTTATTACGTGCAAAATAATTATTCCTCCACCTGACAGCGGGGACCCACCGGACAGGCCACTGTATTTCACGAAAAAAACGTTTCCCCCTGACTGCTGAGACCCACCAGCTACACCTTCGCACGCAAGGAAGTGCGTCCAGGCAAAAAAACAAAACGATTCGCCCCCCTGACTGCTGGGACCCACCAGCTACATCTTCACACGCAAGGAAGTGCCTGACAGTCGGGACCCACCTGGTCGAAGCGTACGTAGCATTGTCATTCTGGTCGTGAACGTATACATGCATATATACTGGTCGATGTAGAGGCGCGCACGTGTCATAGTAGAGGCTCACACGTGTCGTAGTAGAGGCGCGCACGTAGCATGTACACGTACGTACAACGGCCAGGGTGCAAGAAAGAAAATACGGCCACGTACGTACATATGGGTAGGGTCTTGAACGCCTACTCACGCATATGTACGGCCAGGGCTCGTGTACATGGCTGGTTCGGAACGAAGAAACAACGTCGTCATCGTGTTCATGGGGAGGCAACAGAATGCGTCGTGTTCATGGGGAGGCAACGGAACGCGTGGGAGCCAACCGGTTGGGTCGGAACGGAATGCGTGGTCGTGTTCATCAGGAGGGCTTGGACAGAACATGCGATGGAAACGAGGCCTGGCGTACCACAGAACGGAGGAAACCAACCTCCTACGGTCGAAACGGGGGTCTTGTTGATCGGGAGGGGTGTGGCGTACCGCAAAACGGAGGAAACAGACCTCCTACGGTCGAAACAGGGGTCCTGTTGATCGGGAGGGGTGTGGCGTACCGCAAAACGGACGAAACGGACCTCCTACGGTCGAAACGGGGGTCCTGTTCATCGGGAGGGGTGTGGAGTACCGCAAAATGGGACTCCACGGGATACTGTTCATCTCCACCGTCGACCTCCTCTAGCCTCCACGCGCTACCATCGACCTCCTCTAGCCTCCACGCGATCCTGTTCATCCAGCCTCCACCGCGCGCTACTCCACCGGCTACTGTTCAACCACCCCTCCACCGTCTACTGTTCATCCAGCCCTCCACACCACGGGGTCCTGTTCAACCACCCCTCCACGGGCACCCCTCCACCGTCTACTGTTCATCCAACCCTCCACCACACCACGGGTCCTATTCATCCAGAGGCAACGCCGCCGCTCACTGTTCATCCAAACCCCCCGCAACGCTCATTGTTCATCCTAGAGGCAGCATCGATCGGCTTCAGTTAGCAGCAGTAGTGAATGAGTCGCTCGACCGGGTTCAGTTAACAGCCATTGATCAATCGCTCGGGTTCAGTAACGCGTAGCCTGCAGTGCAATCGCTGGGGTTCAGTTAGAGCCCAATGCCTCGCTCGGGTTCAGTTAGAGCCAATGCCTCGCACACACGCGCGTATGTGTACGAGAGAAACGCGCATCGCTCGGCCCCTGACCTCCCACCGTAACCGGGAACTCCCTGAAATTTTCCTCCCCCTCGCTTCTACCACAGTTTTTTCCATCATGGACAGCCCAAAGAATGTCATGCAGCTGCGTCTCCGGCCCGCCCAGGACGAAAAGCCCATTTTATGTCATGATTTTTTGTCATAGAAGTAGGATCCCACCACATCTATGATGATACCGGGTTTTGTCACAATTATCGTCATAGAAGTGTCATATGTATGACAGAAAAAAATTTATTTCGGCCCAAAATGTCACAGATGTGTCTTTTCTTTGTAGTGACTAACTATCAAGTAGTCATCATACTGAGCTTGCCAAACGTTCATAACGTCTGTATCCGCTCATGCAATAGGTCCGTCACCTAGCGGTGCATCAGGGACATAATTCTTCTATGCAACAATGAGGATAATCCTTAGATCACAAGCCTAGTCCGCATCATTGCTACTATCATCTTTCAACTTAGTTTTCTCTAGGAACATATGAAAAATTAAAACAGGGCAGCTATGCGCGAGCTATTGATCCACAACATAGATATGCAAATACTATCAGGACTAAGTTCATGATAAGTTAAGTTGAATTAATCATATTACTTAAGAACTCCCACTTAGATAGACATCCCTCGAGTCATCTACATGATCACGTGATCCATATCAACTAAACCATGTCCGATCATCACGTGAGATGGAGTAGTTTTCAATGGTGAACATCTTTATGTTGATCATATCTACTATATGATTCACGTTCGACCTTTCGGGCTCCAGTGTTCTGTGGCCATGTCTGTACATGCTAGTCTCGTCAAGTTTAACCCGAGTATTCCGCATGTGCAAAACTGTCTTGAACCCGTTGTATGTGAACTTAGAGCTTATCACACCTGATCATCACATGGTGTCTTAGCACGATGAACTGTCGCAACGGTGCATACTCAGGGAGAACACTTATACCTTGAAATTTTAGTAAGGGGTCTTCTTATAATGCTACCGCCATACTAAGCAAAATAAGATACATAAAAGATAAACATCACATGCAATCAAAATATGTGACATGATATGGCCATCATCATCTTGTGCCTTTGATCTCCATCTCCAAAGCACCGTCATGATCTCCACCGTCACCGGCTTAACGCCTTGATCTCCATATTAGCATCATGGTCGTCTCGCCAACTATTGCTTCTACAACTATCACTAACGCATAGTGATAAAGTAAAGCAATTACATGGTGTTTGCATTTCATACAATAAAGCGACAACCATAAGGCTCCTGCCAGTTGCCGATAACTTTTACAAAACATGATCATCTCATAAAACAACGTATATCACATCATGTCTTGACCATATCACATCACAACATGCCCTGCAAAAACAAATTAGACGTCCTCTACTTTGTTGTTGCAAGTTTTACGTGGCTGCTACGGGCTTCTAGCAAGAACCGTTCTTACCTACGCATCAAAACCCACAATGGTGATTTATCAAGTTTCTTGTTTTAACCTTCAACAAGGACCGACCGTAGTCAAATCTGATTCAACTAAAGTTGGAGAAACAGACACCCGCCGACCACCTTTATGCAAAACTAGTTACATGTCTGTCGGTGGAACCGGTCTCACGAATATGGTCATGTAAGGTTGGTCCGGGCCGCTTCATCCAACAATGCCACCGAATCAAAATAAGACATTGGTGGTAAGCATATGATGATCACCGCTCACAACTCTTTGTGTTCTACTCATCCATATCATATATGCATAGACCTAGCTCAGATGCCACTGTTCGGTAACATAGCATGCAATTTCAAAAGAATCCTACGCTCACGCAAGATCTATCTAGGATATGCATAACAACAAGAGGGGGAGAGTGTGTCCATGTACCCTCGTAGACCGAAAGCGGAACCGTGTGACAACGCGGTTGATGTAGTCGAACTTCTTCTCGTTCTGACCGATCAAGCACCGAACGTACGGTACCTCCGAGTTCTGCACACGTTCAGCTCATGACATCCCACGAACTTTTGATCTAGCAAAGTGTTGAGGGACAGTTTCATCAGCACGGTGGCGTGGTGATGGTGATGGTGAAGTGATCCACGCTAGGCTTCGCCTAAGCACTACCACAATATGACCGGAGGCATAAACTGTGGAGGGGGGCGCCGCACACGGCTAGGAATCAGTGTTGTGTGTTCTAGCGGTGCCCTCCACATATATATAGGTGGGAGAGGGAGGGGAGTAGCAAGGGGCTCCCCAGGTAGGAGTAATCCTACTTGGGCGCCTCCCACAAGTCGACCTTCCCCCTTTCCATAAGTGTCGAATGGGGAAGGAAAGAAAGGGGGGAGAGAAGGGAAGGGGGATCCTCCCCTTTCCTTTCTCCCTTCCCATCCTTCCTTCTCCTCCTATTAGGCCTATATGGGGGCACACCAGCCCACCAGGGGCTGGTCTATCCCGCTCTTGGCCCAATAAGGCCCATATCTTTGCCGGGGGGGTGCCCGGAACCCCTTCCGGTGACCCGATACGTACCTGGTACCCCCAGAACACTTCCGGTGTATGAATACTATTGTCCTATATATGAATCTTTACCTCTCGACCATTTCAAGACTCCTCGTCATGTCTGTGATCTCATCCAGGACTCCGAACAACATTCCGTCACCAAATCACATAACTCATATAATACAAAATCATCATCGAACGTTAAGCGTGCGGACCCTACGAGTTCGAGAACTATGTAGACATGACCGAGACACCTCTCCGTTCAATAACCAATAGCCGAACCTGGATGCTCATATTGGGTCCCACATATTATACGAAGATCTTTATCGGTCGTATCGTAATGACAACATACGTTATTCCCTTTGTCATCGGTAGTCCTGGCCATCTCCGACCCGGCCCTGTCAGCCCACCCGGGCCTAGTCCTAAAATCCAGGGCCTAGGCCTGATGGGCTTGCCCATGGTCCGGGCTTGGGCCTGAGTTTTGGGCCCACCAGCAGGGCCTGGACGGGCTTGGGCTTCGCATATTGGCATTTTAAGGAAGAGGCCCGGCCCAAGGCCCTAAGCCCTAAGGGCTTTTTAGGGCTTTTTACTAGATGGGCCAGAATTGGGCTTGAAAAGTAGGCCCGATGGTAGGGCCTGGGAGGGCCTAGGCCTCAGTTTTCTGCCGTGGGCTTTTTAAGGCCCGGCCCAAGCCCAGCCCGGCCCATGGCCAGGTATAGTCATCGATATGTTACTTGCCCGAGATTCGATCGTCGGTATCTTCATACCTAGTTCAATCTCGTTACCGACAAGTCTCTTTACTCGTTCTGTAATGCATCATCCCTCAACTAACTCATTAGTCACATTGCTTGCAAGGCTTATCATGATGTGCATTACCGAGAGGGCCCAAATATACCTCTCCGATACTCGGAGTGACAAATCCTAATCTCGATCTATGCCAACCCAAAAAACACCTTTGGAGATACCCGTAGAGCATCTTTATAATCACCCAGTTACGTTGTGACGTTTGATTGCACACAAGGCATTCCTCCGATATCCGGGAGTTGCATAATCTCATAGTCAAAGGAATATGTATATGACATGAAGAAAGCAATAGCAATAAAAACTTAACAATCATTATGCTAAGCTAATGGATGGGTCTTGTCCATCACATCATTTTCCTAATGTTGTGATCCCTTTCATCAAATGACAACACATGTCTATGGTTAGGAAACCTAACCATCTTTGACTAACGAGCTAGTCTAGTAGAGGCTTACTAGGGACACAATGTTTTTGTCTATGTATCCACACATGTATCTGTCGGATCTCGGGTTCCGGCAAAACCCTCAAGGTTCAAACACTGGGGTGCGCGCGAAGATCTCCCCCTACCAATCCACATCCTAGTTGCGCTAAGATCTCACGGGCTAACTCGACGAACTTGCAACACAAAGGACACAAGATTTATACTGGTTCGGGCCACCGTTGTGGTGTAATACCCTACTCTAGTGTGCTGGTGGTGGATTGCTTCTTGGGCTAAGGATGAACAGTACAAAGGGAAGAATAGCCTCCTGCGGAGAGGTGTTCTTGTGCTTGGTGAACTTGTGGGTTGTTCGGGTCTCGTCCCCTAGCTATGGTGGTGGCTAGTCCTATTTATAGAGGACTTGGTCCTCTCCCCAAATATTGAGCGGGAAGAGAGCGAACAATAGCCAATTTGAAAGGGGACAACTAGTACAGCTTATCCTGACAAAAGCAGTCTTCGCCTGCAAAAGGCTCTGGTGGTGACGCTGCCTTGGGATCCATGGTGACCTCCTTCTTGCCGTCTTGCTGGTCATGGTCTCGTTGCACTGATATGGAAACCTTTGCTTGACGCCTTGGTACTCCGCGCCTGCGCTTGCTTCCTTGGCAACAAAGAGGAAACAAGAACACTGTGTGCGCTGGCGCCCGCCTGGCGCCTGCCTGATCTTGATCGTCATGGCTCACGTCATTGAAACCTCGCGAGGTTTGCCTTGCCTTGAACTCTCCGCCCCTCGTGAGCTAGCCTAGTGAGGCCGCTCCTGAGGAGGTCTTGTGTCATCCGCCTCACGAGGCTTGGCCCCTCCCGAGGGTCTTGAGTGCTCGTTGGTGAAGGTGGGCCGTACGGGCCCGCTCGTAGAGCCACGACATGGGCTGTAGGCAGGCAAGTCTGGGGACCCCCGTTCCCAGAATGCCGACAGTAGCCCCCGGGCCCAAGGCGCGCTCGGGCTTGGCTTCGAGGCGAAGCCAAAGGTCAAGTGCGGAGCACCGCGGGTCCCAATAGCCTGCGGCCTTGGTCAATGCGTGGCTATTGATTGGACGTGGGCATCTCTGCTTCCCCACGCTGCCTTGATTCCCACCTGGCTAGGCGGCCACCATGGTCTACACGGTTTCCCTCCTGTTGTTGCCGCGCACTCTCCAATTCTTCTGCTTCCTCGTAGCTCAGCCTCTCCCCCCGATCCGGTCTGACCTCAATCCTCCCGTCGCCATGGCACCGGACCAGTCGGAGAAAGGGAAGAGTCTCCTGTCCTCCGCCGAGCTGCGCCCAGCCGCTGAGCCTGTCGTTGGCAGGTCGCTGGTGCTCAACCAGGAAGCCATGGACAAGGTGTGTGCCATGCTCGCCTCAAGCTTCAATGAGTGGGGAATGACGGTGGCCTGGCCTGCATCTCATGCTCGCGTCGACCGGACAGCCACCGAGGTCCCATTCTTCATCGACGCCCTTTGGGCTGGCTTGGTTCCTCCTTTCTCCGCCCTCTTACATGTTGTGCTCGTGCATTATCAGATCCACATGCTGCACCTTGATCCCCAATCCGTGACCCTTCTTGCTGTCTTCGCCTTTGTTTGCGAGGCCATGGTAGGCATTGCCCCTTCAGTGGCCCTTCTACGCTACTTCTTCTCGCTGCACCTGATTGATCCCCGACAGAGCTCAGGATACCTCAGCTTTCAGGCCGTGGTGGCGACGACCGGCATGGGGATTGACTTCGAGCTCCCACCATCCACGAACGGGTTTCGGGCACGGTGGGTATTTGTTGATGTCGGAGTGCTCAGCCCCCTGCTCTCTTCTCCGTCAGCGCCCACTATTCCCAACTCTGGTTGGTGCCACCAAAGGCTCACTGATTCACGCCTTGCCCCTGTCTAGCTCAGGCTGAAGTGGCTCAAGAACCTTGATGTGACTGCGCCTATGGTGGTGAAGGAGTTCGTCCGGCGCCGAATCGCTCCGCTTCAGCGCCACTCTCGACCGATGTGGGCCTTGCTCAACAGCAAGGACCACACGAGACTTCAGGAGTCTGGGCTCCCCCTTGAGGCGCAACAAACGGTGCTCGAGGTCCTGACGGGTGTCTTGTTGCCAGACGACATGCCAAGGAAGAGTTGCCTTCTGTACCGCTGCTTGAACAAGGCGACATTCGCTAAGCAGATGCCTTCCTTCGATGAGTGGGGACTGTGTCCAGTCGGCCTCGTGGGGCCCCGTGAGAACCCCATCATCGTGGTTCCTCTCCCTTCCGTAGGCGTCGAGCTTGCCCCAAGTGTGGATGAAGGGGGCGAGCACCGCTGGGGGCCGATGGTGAAGGCGACGAGATGTTGATACCGCCCCGGGCTCCCGAGGCATCATCCTCGGGGACTCGCGACTCTTGCCCTGGGGCGGCGGTTGAGGGGGCGACGCAGCCCGCGTCTCCCGAGGCCGGGGCTCCTGAGGCCTCAGCAGGTCGCCGCGAGACAGGGCCTGATAGCTCCCCTCAGCTTGGAGCTCCTGGGCCTGCCCCTTCGAGCGCTTCTCCAGCCGCGCCTCATGTCGGCCGCCATGTCCAGCGCTTCGGCCGGCTTTGTGTGGACTTCAAAGAGCTCCGCAAGAGGAGGGGGTCCCCAAGCAGCGGCACCTTCAGGCCATTAAAACAGAGAAAGTACATCACTGTTGACGAGTAAGTACCTTATCTTGGTGATTCTCCGCGTGCTGCTTCCTTCCTGACGATGTCTCTTCTGGATCCCTTCCGCCAAGGGCGCGGAATCTCCTGAGAAGCAACCTCCTCTCGCCTAGTTTCTCCCGCTGGACTCGAGCGCTGCAAGCCCGCGCGCTGCTCACGGCGTGGAGTCGACTGGGGAAGCCAACCCGTCGACAAGGCGCCTTGAGCTCGCGCCTTCGCCGTCTCTCCTTCGCGGCCTTGCTTGGAGTACATCAAGCGTGCCAAGGGTTCCTCCCCTGGTCGTGGACGGCAGCTGGATGGCTTCGGTTTTGGGTTCCTCTTCAAGCAGCGGGCCTCCACTCGTTCAGGATCCTCGTGAGGCCTGGCCCGCAACTGGGCGGGCGCCAGCCCCCAGCCCCCCGCTGAAAGGGGCGAGCCGCTTTGGGCCCCATCCGCGGTCCCCGCGGCGGAGGACGGGGTTAGCAGCATGTTCGAGTCGGTGCTAGAAAGGAGCATCGTCCGCCACGAGCTCTTTCAGGAGGCGATTGCGTGATGAACCGGCTTGGTGAAGAGCTCGTGGATGTGGACGCGCGCCTCATGGCCGAGGGTCTTCGGCTGGTGGAGGAGCGGCATAAGCTGAAGGTAGCTATCAACCTCGGGCGCCACCAGTGTGAGCTCGATAATGCGAAGGCCGAGGCTTCCCTCGCAGCCTCCCGTGTGTTGGGCAACGTAGTAATTTCAAAAAAAATCCTACGCACACGCAAGATCATGGTGATGCATAGCAACGAGAGGGGAGAGTGTTGTCTACGTACCCTTGTAGACCGAAAGCGGAAGCGTTAGCACAACGCAGTTGATGTAGTCGTACGTCTTCACGGCCCGACCGATCAAGTACCAAACGCACGCACCTCCGAGTTCTGCACACGTTCAACTCGATGACGTCCCTCGAACTCCGATCCAGCCGAGTGTTGAGGGAGAGTTTCGTCAGCACGACGGCGTGGTGACGATAATGATGTTCTACCGACGCAGGGCTTCGCCTAAGCACCGCTACGATATGATCGAGGTGGATTATGGTGGAGGGGGCACCACACACGGCTAAGAGATCAAGAGATCAATTGTTGTGTCTATGGGATGCCCCCTGGCCACATATATAAAGGAGTGGAGGAGTGGAGGGGCCGGCCCTCTCTATGGCGCGCCCCAGGGGAGTCCTACTCCCACCGGGAGTAGGATTCCCCCTTTCCTAGTAGAACTAGGATCCCTTCCAAGTAGTAGGAGTAGGAGAGAAGGAAAGGGAAGGGAAAAGGAGAAGGAAGGAAGAGGGCGCCCCCCCTCCCTAGTCCAATTCGGACCAGCCCATGGGGAGGGGTGCAGCCACCCTTTGAGGCTTTTCTCTCCTTTCCCGTATGGCCCATTAAGGCCCAATACGAATTCCCGTAACTCCCCGGTACTCCCGAAAATACCCGAATCACTCGGAACCTTTCCGATGTCTGAATATAGTCGTCCAATATATCAATCTTTACGTCTCGACAATTTCGAGACTCCTCGTCATGTCCCCGATCTCATCCGGGACTCCGAACTCCTTTGGTACATCAAAACACATAAACTCATAATATAACCATCATCGAACTTTACGCGTGCGGACCCTACGGGTTCAAGAACTATGTAGACATGACCGAGACACGTCTCCGGTCAATAACCAATAGCGGAACCTAGATGCTCATATTGGCTCCCACATATTCTACGAAGATCTTTATCGGTCAGACCGCATAACTACATAAGTTGTTCCCTTTGTCATCGGCATGTTACTTGCTCGAGATTCGATCGTCGGTATCTCAATACCTAGTTCATTCTCATTACCGGCAAGTCTCTTTACTCGTTCCATAATACATCATCCCACAGCTAACTCATTAGTTGCAATGCTTGCAAGGCTTATAGTGATGTGCATTACCGAGTGGGCCCAGAGATACCTCTCCGACAATCGGAGTGACAAATCCTAATCTCGAAATACGCCAACCCAACATGTACCTTTGGAGACACCTGTAGAGCTCCTTTATAATCACCCAGTTACGTTGTGACGTTTGGTAGCACACAAAGTGTTCCTCTGGTAAACGGGAGTTGCATAATCTCATAGTCATAGGAACATGCATAAGTCATGAAGAAAGCAATAGCAACAAACTAAACGATCAAGTGCTATGCTAACGGAATGGGTCAAGTCAATCACATCATTCTCTAATGATGTGACCCTGTTAATCAAATGACAACTCATGTCTATGGCTAGGAAACTTAACCATCTTTGATTCAACGAGCTAGTCAAGTAGAGGCATACTAGTGACACTCTGTTTGTCTATGTATTCACACATGTATTATGTTTCCGGTTAATACAATTCTAGCATGAATAATAAACATTTATCATGATATAAGGAAATAAATAATAACTTTATTATTACCTCTAGGGCATATTTCCTTCATCGTGATGCCTGCTCCCGAGCTCTGGAAGCGGCTCGGGAAGCTGACCGCCGTCGCGAGGTCGCGGAGAAGCGCGCGTGGGAGCTCCAAGCCTGGAGCGCCATCTTGGATCAGCAAGTGGAGGCTCGCAGAGCCGCCCTGGCGTCATTGAGGGGGATGCCTGCCAAAGAGGAAGAGATCCGGAAGCGCGAGGAGGTGCTGGCGCTGGAAGCCGTGGAGCGTAGCCTTGAGCTCGAACGGCTGGAGACGAGGGAGCGTAAAGTTGCCCAGGCGGAGGATGCCGTTGGCGCGTGCGAGGCCAGGGCCCAGGAGGAGGTCGATTGCCGGGTGGCCGAGGCTCACGTGGGTCTTGAGGGTAGGCTTGACCTGAAGTTGAAGCTCGTGGAAGCTGAGGCCGCTGGTAGGACTGCTGCCCTCAAGTCCAGGTTGACTAAGGTGGAGCGACACGAGGAGGCCACCGCAGCCGCCCTGGCGTCGGCGTAGGCCGAACTGGCCTCCGCCCATGCCGAGTTGCTCCCTCTTCAGCAACGGGTCGCTGACACCAAGTCTGTCGTGCGGACGAACAGGGAGGAAGTGCTTCACCGATGAACTCTGGAGCGCGTGCATGCCCCCATGCTCCAGGACCTAAGGAACAGGGCCAACATCGCCCTGGGCCACATCTTTGATGAGAATGCTCCTCATCCCCACGCGAACGACTATGCCAGCAACCTCCGCTTCCTCACTGACGTGGTGACGTGCCTGGAGAACCGTTCCGAGAGGGCTCGCCAACTTGTTAAAGAAAGGAGCCGCGACCTGCTTGGGCATGCGTTCTCCCGCGTCTTCGGCCATCTCCAGCATGCCGACCCCAACTTCGATTTTGATGTCGCCATCGCTCCTGTACCCGAGGCCATCTGGGGCGACCTGTCGTGATGGGTGGAAGACAATGTGGACGCACTAGTCAGGGCCTTCACTTCCGACAACGATGGGGTGGTGGTCGCGGCGGACACGGGCGATGTGGTCGACTATGGTGATGGCGGCGCTGGTGAAGGTGATGGTGATGCCAGCGATGGTAGCAGTGATGCCATCAACGCATCCGAGGGCGATCCGAGGGACGCGGCGAGTGACATGTCTGACTGATCCCATGTTTCCCAGCTGTTTGTCCTGCACACAGAAGCTCGGGCGCAGCCCTTGAGGTTGTAAGAGCATTTTTGGAGGGGAAGCCCCTCATGTAAATATACTACTGCTTCTATCTTTTTTAGGTCGAGTTGGATATCTGTCTTCCTGAACTCACGTACCCTGGGGCAAGGTTGCTGTTGCGATTTATCTTAGCCTGGACGAGCCCAAAACCGGCTCATGAGATTGCGAGTTTCTGGGAAGCTCTTCAGGAACTCGTCGACACGCCCGACAGGGCGGCGTGATAAGCAAGCGCTAGCCGTGGCGCATCATGCGCGTGGCGCGCGTGCGCCATGCCTAACCCTGCTCGCGAGGGGGAAGCAACAGGCGCAAACTCCGAAATAAGGCAAGAACCAGATAGCAAGAAATCGCTCGAATGAGAAAAGGCACCCCCGCGCGCATCAATAAAAATTCAACTTCAACTTAAATCCAAATCCAGAAGGCAGGGTTACATAAAAGAAATCCAAAGCAAATGGCCGTGTCCGGCGCCTAGTCTACTCTTCATGTCTTCTCACCAGCGCGAAGGTAAGTGCTGCCACTAGGACGTGGGAGGGAGCCTCCGAGGCCCGAGGGTGGCACTCCTGAGACTCCAGGGCGTGTACAGCCCTACTCATTATTACGTGAGAGTGTCACGGGCAGAGACCTTCACATGTGTGAGCCTTACTTCATATCGCCGGACGAGGGGCCCGCCTTGTGCCACCCCCTACCACCGTTGGGACGACCGGAGACCAGGATGACACCAACAAGGATAGAGGGGACACCAGCGGCGCCCTCGGCGACCACGGGTCCTCTGCCGGGGGAAGGCTCACCGGCGCCTCCCTGGCAGAGGGCCTACCTCTGGGCAGTGCCTTGCTCCGAGCGACACGAGGAGGGGCCTTGCTCCTGGCCCCTCCCACGCAGCCCCCAGTGAGCCTCTCCTGGTGAGAGGGATACCGTTGTGCCGGAACCGTCGCCTGGCGCTGTTACCTGGTTCACTTGCGATTCATGCTTAGCGTAAGACTGCCCCTGGGAGATTAGTGGTACCATGTAGCTGTTGTCAACGCCGTGGTTGGTGGGGTTCTCGGGCGGCTCCTAGAAGGCCTCAGGTCCAAGCGCCTCCTCTTCCCAGCCTGGCTCGAGGAACGAGTCGGGGTCATCTTCCGGCGTGTACTCGTGGTTCATCATGCGGGGCACGTAGGCCTCCAAGGCCCTTGCCCCGAAGACCTCGCTGAAGTGCCCCACGCTCCATGTCGCTTGGCCCATGACGCCGTCCTGAGGATGGTGGGGTAGCGCCCCACTAGGGCCGTGTGCGGCGATGCTTGTGCCCGCGCCCATCTGGGGTGGTGCGGGTGCGATGGGGCGTCGTCCACCATGGATCACACTGGTGTCGATGAGGCCCCCGGGCGCACTCGGGAGCACGCGGGTGCGGCGAGGCCCGCCGTGGGATCCAGCCGCCGCCTGGGGCGTGAGCTGGTAGCAGAAGGGCGGTGCTCCCGTGGCCGTTGCGTCCAGGAGCTCGGTGACACGTTCCAGCAGTGCATCTCGGCCTCTCTCCATTAGCCGGCACCGCAGCAACTCCCGCGCCACCGTGAGTGCAGCCCGCATGTTTGCCTGCTCCCTCCGGGTGTGCGGCACCGTCGCCGCGGCGTGGCTTGCGGCCCTTGCAGCAGTTCGCACCTGTCATGGGGTGAGGGCGGACGACGCCTGGCCGCGCCGCCCGCGCCCCATAGCGTCAGGTGGTGCTCGTGCCGCTTGGAGCGCAGGGTTGAGGTCTTCCTGGCAGGCGGCGCCGCCCGGGCTGGCCAGGCTGCCCAGCATTCGGTGTTGGTCCTTGAGTCGCCTGACATCGGAGCCACGGAGCGCCAAAGGATCAACGAGTGGATCGGCTGGTGGAAGGAGAGCTACGGCGCACCCCTACCTGGCGCGCCAAATGTCGGATCTCGGGTTCCGGCAAAACCCTCAAGGTTCGAACACTGGGGTGCACGCGAAGATCTCCCCCTACAAATCCACGTCCTAGATGCGCTAAGATCTCACGGGCTAACTCGACAAACTCGCAACACAAAGGACACAAGATTTTTACTGGTTCGGGCCACCGTGTGGTGTAATACCCTACTCCAGTGAGTTGGTGGTGGATTGCATCTTGGCCTAAGGATGAACAGTGCAAAGGGAAGAACAGCCTCCTGAGGAGAGGTGTCCTTGTGCTTGGTGAACTTGTCGGTTGTTCGGGTCTCGCCCCCTAGCTATGGTGGTGGCTAGTCCTATTTATAGAGGCCTTGGTCCTCTCCTCAAATATTGAGCGGGAAGAGAGCCAACAACGTCCAATTTGAAAGGGGACAGCTAGTACAGCTTATCCTGACAAAATCAATCTTCGCCTGCAAAAGGCTCTGGTGGTGACGCCGCCTTGGGCTTCATGGTGACCTCCGTCTTGCCGTCCTGCTGGTCATGGTCTCATTGCACTGATATGGAAACCTTTGCTTGACGCCTCGGTACTCCGCGCCTGCGCTTGCTTCCTTAGCACCAAAGAGGAAACAAGAACACTGTGCGCGCTGGTGCCCGCCTGGCGCCTGCCTGATCTTGATCGTCATGGCTCATGTCTTTGAAACCTCGCAAGGTTTGCCTTGCCTTGAACTCTTCACCCCTCGCGAGCCAGCCTAGTGAGGCCGCTCTTGAGGAGGTCTTGTGTCGTCCGCCTCGCGAGGCTTGGCCCCTCGCGAGGGTCTTGAATACTCGTTGGTGAAGATGGGCTGTATGGGCCCGCTTGCAGAGCCATGCCATGGGCCACAGGCAGGCAAGTCTTGGGACCCCGTTCCCAGAACACCGACAGTATCAAGTTTCCGGTTAATACAATTCTAGCATGAATAATAAACATTTATCATGATGTGAGAAAATATAAAATAACAACTTTATTATTGCCTCTAGGGCATATTTCCTTCACTGCTATGGGGTCCTCTTTGAGTCCACGCTGGGTCGCGAGCATGCCCTTAACCTAGAGGTGTTGAACTTACCCTCCCAGGACTTACACCACCTGGAGGAACCATTCACAGTGGACGAAGTACTTAAAGTGATCAAAGCCATGCCTTTTGATAAGGCATCAAGGCTGGACGGATTTATGACCAGATTCTATGCAACTTGATGGAACATAATCAAGGTTGATTTCATGAAGGCGCTCTCCTCCTTCTATCGTGCGGACATGCGAGGTTTGGCCTCAATCAACAAAGCGCTCGTTACTCTCTTACCTAAACGGGAAGGTGCCGAGGAGTTGAGATATTATCGACCGGTGAGCTTGGTGCATGGAGCGGTCAAAATATTTGACAAGGTGCTTTCCTGCCGCCTCACCGAGGACCTCCCACGCTTGGTGGGTCAGCACCAGAGTGCATTTGTGAAGGGGCGGTCCCTTCACGATAACTTTATGCTCGCTTAGTGTACGGTTCAGCGGCTTCACGCATTGAAACAGTCGACGGTCATGCTGAAATTGGACATATCGAAAGCCTTCGACATGGTACAGTGGCCTTTTCTTCTCGAGGTTCTTTAGTGCATGGGATTTGGCACACAATGCATATCTTGGATCCCTGGGCTCCTCTCTACCTCAACCACTCGGATCATGGTGAATGGCGTACCGGGGGCCCCGATCTATAACTGTTGTGGCCTTCAGCAGGGTTGACCGCTTCCACCGATGCTATTCATCCTCATCATGGAGCCTTTGCAGCATATGTTTAAGTTGCCTCGAATTCGGTAATCCCTACACCGCTGGCTCGGGTGGGCCTCGGCCATAGTATGTCAATCTTCACAAAGGATGGCATCGTCTTCATCAAGCCGGTGGACATCGAGTTGAGAACTTCAACAAGGATTAGATGTACGGTACGGCGTCCAGACTACGTGTCAACTTGTAGAAAACCTCGGCCATACCAATACGCTGCTTGGAGGTGGAGACGACACACATTTAGGGCATCTTGGGATGTCGACTTGGGTCCTTCCTGTGCAAATATCTTGGACTGCCCCTATGCCTTAACAAACCCTCAGCGGCACAACTACGTGGATTGGTGGATCAATTGACGAATTGCATGCCTACCTGGAAGGCAGCCGCCTTGCCGAAGAGCGGCACACTAATCTTGGTCCTTTTGGTGTTATGCTCGGGTCCGTTACATGCGACGTTGGCATTGGGCCTCCCCATGAAGACAATCACAGACATGAACAAGATAATTAGAGGCTCCCTCTGGTGTGGTAAGGCTCAAGTAAATGGGGGAAATTGTTCCCTGGCTTGGGAAGAGGTGTGCATGCCAAGATGGGCAGGAGGCCTAGGGATCCCGTGCCTCAGGTGGTTGAACATAGCGATGCAGACTCCCTGGACTTGGCTACGTCGAGCGGACCAGAGTAGACCATGGATAGAGTTCAAGATTGTCGTTCACATGGAGTCATTGGTGTTGTTTGTGGCAACCACCAGGGCGACAATAGGGAATGAGAAGGACACCCTATTTTGGGAGGACCGATGGCTCGACAGGATGCAGATGCATGAGCTTGCATCGGCACAATATGAGGTGTCTCGCAACGAGTCAAGGCCACCCACACGGTTCACGAGGCAATCTCGCTTGGCACCTGGGCACGAGACATCAGCCCCAATATGGCATTCACAGCTCTAGTGGAGTATTTGGAGGTATGGCAACGTCTACAAGGGATTCAGTTATAGTAGAGTGTCATGGACTCCATCACTTAGTCACGGGAAACAAATGGTTAATTCTCGATCCTTTTTGCCTATGCCGCCTTGTTTGTCGGCAGGGAGGTGGTACCAACCGCGGATTTCTCATGAAGATCTCGAGCCCCTCTGCAGTGCTGTCTCTTTACCTGGCTAGCTACGAGGAACAGGTGTACTTCTGACCGCATCAGATGCTTGCCCTCTTGTAACACCCTCGATGCGACTATATCTCCCACGTGTCGAGGCACGACTTAGAGGCATAATCGCATTGAAGGCATATGTCGCAAGTTAGGCAATCTTCACAACATCCCATGTAATAGATAATAAAAGGGGAGATAACATAGTTGGTTTACACTCGCCACGTCAATCAAGGTACATAAATAACATTACATCATCCAAACACTCATGGCCTGACTACGGCGCCAAAATAAAAGATAACCCAACATGCGACACGGTCCCGATCACCCCAACTAGGCACCACTACTGATCGTCAGGAAAAGAAACATAGTATCGCTGAGAGTCCTCGTCGAACTCCCACTTGAGCTCGAGCGCGTCACCTGGAGCGGAATCATCAGGCCCTGCATCTGGTGTAATAGTAATCTGTGAGCCACAGGGACTCAGCAATCTCTCACCTTCGCGATCAAGACTATTTAAGCTCAATAGGTAAGGTAAGGTGAAAATATGTGGAGCTGCGGCAAGCGACTGGCATATGTGGTGGCTAACCTGTTCGCAAAAGAGAGCGAGAAGAGGAGGCAAAGCGCAAGCGAGAATCTAGAGAACAACCTGCGCAAGCATTACTCTAACACTGTGTCCACTTCCCGGACTCCGCCGAGAAGAGACCATCACGGTAACTCACACTGTTGATTCATTTTAATTAAGTTAAGGTTCAAGTTATCTACAACCGGACACTAACAAATTCCCATCTGCCCATAACCGCGGGCACGGCTTTCGAAAGTTCAAATCCCTGCAGGGGAGTCCCAACTTAGCCCATGACAAGCTCTCATGGTCAACGAAGGAATAGACCTCCTCCCGAGACGTTCCGATCAGACTCGGTACCTCGGTTCTTCAAGACACTTCGACAGGTTAAAATAAGACCAGCAACATCACCCGAATGTGCCGACAAATCCTGATAGGAGCTGCACATATCTCTTTCTCAGGGCACACTCAGATTGTCTTAGGTACGGGTAGGCCAGCCCAGAGTTGCCCCTGGTGGCCACCGGCAGCTGACAGGTGGACCAACACTCAGAGGAGCACTGGCCCGAGGGGGGTTTAAAATAAGATGACCCTCGGGCTCCGGAAACCCAAGGGAAAAGATGCTAGGTGGCAAATGGTAAAACCAAGGTTGGGCATTGCTGGAAAAGCTTTAATCAAGGCGAACTATCAAGGGGTTCCCATTATAACCCAACCGCGTAAGGAACACAAATTCCGGGAACATAACACCGATATGACAGAAACTAGGGCGGCAAGAGTGGAACAAAACACTAGGCGAGAGGCCGAGCCTTCCACCCTTTACCAAGTATATAGATGCATTAAGATAACATGGCAATATAATGATATCCCAACAAGTAAATATTGTTCCAACAAGGAACGGTCTCCAATCTTCACCTGCAACTAGCAACGCTATAAGAGGGGCTGAGCAAAGCGGTAACATAGCCAATCAACGGTTTGCTAGGACATGGTGGGTTAGAGGTTTGACATGGCAATTTGGGAGGCTTGAAAGCAAGTGGTAGGCATCATAGCGTTGGCATAGCAAAAGAGCGAGCATCTAGCATAGCAAAGATAGTAGTGATTTCGAGGGTATGATCATCTTGCCTGCAAAGTTGTCAGAGTTGACTGGATCCTCGAAAGCAAACTCAACGGGCTCCTTGTTAGCGAACTCGTCTCCCGGCTCTACCCAAACAAGACAAACAAACAAACAGAACACAATCAACCACGTGCAAAGCTCAAACAATATGATGCAAAGATGGTATGCTATGCGGGATGCAATGCGGGATGCATATGCAAGATTTGACAAGGGATGCATGAACCTGGCCTCAACTTGGAAATCTAAGTGTGCCACTGGAAAGATGATATGAAATCGCTTGAAAACGATATAAAGAACGCCGGAATCGGAGTTACGGTTTGGAAATGGCAAGCGATTCAAATATGACCACGGTCTGCGATTTACAGCAAGTAGCCATCTAAATGCAATGAGATGAACATGCTACAGCACTCAAACATGACAACAAAATACATGGCAGGGATGCATTCAAGATGCTTAACAAAAGTCTAGCACTGGGCTACAGCCAAATCATCCATTAACAGGTTCAAACAAGCATGGCAAAAATGCATATGGTAAACAGATTTCAGACTTAGTGAAATTAACACTTGTCTGAAATCTCAGATCAGGTAGCACTCTTTGGAGCAACAAAACTACATGCTACAGGACCTGAACATGGCAAAGTAAAACATGGCATGGAGCTACTCAAAAATCTTAACAAAAGTCCCTTAGTGACCTTGAGCCAAAAGGGATCAGAAAACATATTAGCAAGCATGTGAACATAACAAAAGCATAATCAGTTTTCAGACTTAGTGAAAACTGGCACATGCTGAAACATATCTCAAGTAGGCATGTTTACGAGCTCGATGCACTCACTAAGGAGCAAGTCATGAAAAGCTAAGCATACATCTATCAAGAACACACAAAGTGCAAGCTAGGCATGGCAAGAACAATAGCATAGCATGCACGGATCAACTACAACATCATCGGCAAAATTGCTAACAAGTAGACAATCTGCCCGGAATCACGAAGTAGCAAAAGTAGAGCTCGATTGACTCAAGCTAGGGTGCTCCATAATTGCAAACAAAGACATGGATGGATAGAGCACTACAAGATTAATAAAACACCCTTACTGATCATCCTCAAAAGAGGCACAGATCACTAGGAAACAACATGAACATATGGCAACATAAGATAAACAGGTCAAGGACTTAGTGGGAATGTTAAGTCCCTGAAAACAGAATTACCAAGTGCCTCACTTTGCAAGCTTGTACTAGTCACCACACCCATCACAAAAATACATGGGTTGCACCTCTGGAAATATGGCAAAACCCTTAACAAAACATATGTAGAGCACCCGGGCATATCATGCACACAATAATCATGGCAAAAATGACAAATATCTAAATGGAGCAGCAGATCTGACAATTATCTCAAGTAGCACTCTTGCAACAGCATTTCGGGCAAAAAGATGAACTCAAATGAAAATGATGCAATGGAATGAAATGATGTACTCTCTGAGACGAACATTTTGATATGCTATATGCCCAAAACGGAGTTACGGGTGAGGAGTTACAATGCCATGAACAGGAGCATATGGATCTGGGAAAACGAGGACTTAGGAAAAAATATACCCTCTGAAAACAGATCTAGGGTTTTGCATGGAAACTGAGGTGGCGGCGGATCTGAGATCGCCGGAGGTGTAGACGCCGGAGTGGGGGTCGCTGGAGTGGCGCGGAAGCCGAGGGGGGTCGCCGGACGGCGGCGGGTGGCGCGGCGCCGGACTTGGCGACGCTGGCAAGAGGCGAGGTGGCGGCGCGGCGTCTCGCAGCACTGGCCGGCGAGGTTGCCGTAGTGGTGGCTGAGGTGGCTCGGCGACGAGGTGGTAGCCGGCGCGGGTCGGCGCCGAAAACGGGTGGAGGCGGCGGCGCGGCGAGGGGCGTCGGGGAGGAGAAGGGCGCGGGCGGCG